>NW_009604423.1:2026-37268 GCF_000690535.1 Cariama cristata | reverse complement strand
CGAGTCCATTACTGAGTGGACCATGACACCTACATTACTTTTGCTGTGGACTAAAAATGCCTGTCTGGTCAGTCAGAAGGGCTCAGCTCACACTATCTGGACTGTTAAATTTGCCTCAGCCTTCATGCATTGCCCACAAGAAGTAAAGAAAGTTGTAGATAAGTTATTGATTTTTTTTTTTTTTTTTTTTTAAATAAGTGTCATCTTCTTTTTCACTCCATCAAGTCTGTTCACTAGCAGGGGAAAAGACAATTTTAAATGAAAAGGTCATTCTTGATAATGTTAGGAATACTTGGGAAAATATTCACGTAAACCACACCCAGGTTGTCTCCTCTGATTTTATGCATCTGTGCAACAGGACAGGTCTAGACATAAAGTCACAGTCTATTTGGAATCTCTTTGTGGCTATTTAGATTAAAGACTGATGTTTGTATATACACCTCTCCATTAGCTTGGTAAGACTTAACTACTATCACTTGACCCTTACGGTTTACTTTTGGTCTTCTAGGGACAGCTGCCTTTCTGCAGGGTGGCATTTACATATTCTGCAACCCATACAGAATCCCTGTTGTTTTACTAGTAGTATGTACACAAATTCTGGCACGTATTTTAGATTTTTGTATAAAATATGAAGAGAGGTTGTATTGATATGTATCTAAGCTTCAGCTTGTTGGCACTAATGGATGTTTAAAGAGGCTGACATTGCTTGAAGCATCATTTCTCTTGCAGAAGGTCATTTGACAAAGCTTGAGTTCTTGGCAATTGTACAACTGTTCAACTCTGCCTAGTAAACTGCCCATCCCAAATCAACCCCACAGCTTTAAACACTCTGCTACACACTCTCAGTCATCAGAATCTAATCCGTATCTGCTTTCAGGCATACTTTCCATTCCTCTTCCAGATTATGATATGTTCCCAGCAGTGATCATCATTTACTACATATTTCTACAGATTTGAGCACAATGAAATGCAGATAGGTCAAGTACTATCTCATAAAATGTTAAATAAAACTATTGGTAATTTCAGGATGCTCATTTTAATCAAAGCTGTATCTAAGGTGAAATGTAAGCCTTACTCAGAATAAATACAGAATAAAAAGACCACACATACCTTGTTTTTCAATTCCTCTTCTTGTCTTGAGATTAGATACCCAAACTGCACTCAGATGATTCTCCAGTAATTTGGATACATTTTCTTGAAATGTAACTCTCCTAGATCAGACTGCCTGTTGACATATATATCCGTGGCTTTAAATGATTTAGAAAGATTCTTTTTCACCCAGTGTGATCTGGTTTTCTTCAGTATGACAAGAGCTGGCAAAGGCCTGCAAGGTGCTGTCAAAATGTACCAAATCCAATACTTCCTCAGCCTATGTACGACTTGTCTAGCCCATCACTCGTTCACCATAATAACAACTACTGTTCTTTTCAAATGAACTAGGATGCATAGATGTTCGGTCTGTGTCTGCTGACTCTCATGTAATATGAAGTCCTAGAAAAAATCACCTAGACAGTAAGAAGCATCTCCCATAACGGAATGTTGTAACTCAACACCTGACCAAGATCAAGGAGTCAAAGACCTCTTTCCATCCAGCTGCCACTGTTATTCCAGACCAGTGGTCACTTACTGTTGGACACTCTCCAGGACTATACATCAACACTGCAATGGTGGATACTAACTCCACAGCTATCACTGTCATCCATTCCCTTCATAATTCTCCCCATTCTTTCTCTCTCTTTCTTCTGTCAGTGTAAAGAAAAAGCAAGATTTGGGGCCATTTCAAAATTCTTTATATTTTCCATGCATTATCTTTATATCTGGGACCAGAAGGCTTCAACAATCACTGTAGGAGCAGGCTTTAAAGGAAGCATTGAGACTTCCCTTTGGTTAAACAGTGAGCTACTGGTCATAAGTGAGCTTCCTCAAGGGTGGATACTGACTCTGATATTATTCAACATCTCCACAAACACTCTGCATGATGGGATTGAACGCACACTCAACAAGCTTGCAGATCATGCCGTGCTGGGAGGAGAGCTTGGTACAACAGAAGCAAGGGCTCCCGCATGAACAGAACTCAGCAAGATGAAAAGTTGGGCCAACAAGAACTACTTGAAGTTTAACAAAGAGAAGTTTAAAGTACTGCACCCAGCACAAAACAATCCCAAATAGCTGTACAAGCTGAGGTCTGGCTGGCTAGGGAGAAGCTCTGCTGAAGAAGACCTAGGAGTACGGGTGGACAGCAAAATGAATGTAAGCCTGCACTATGGCCTGCAGCAAAGAAAACAAGCTGTGTTCTGGGAAGTGTCAGCAAAAGTATAGCCAGCAGATCAAGGGAGGTGATTATTCTTCTCTACTCAGTACTTGCTGGTCCATACCTGGGATACTGTGTCCAGCATTGGTCCTAGTTTAAAAGAGACATAAAAACTGGAGAATATTCAGCAGAAGGCTACCAAGATTATTAGAATTCTAGAGAACTTAACATATAAAGAAAGTCTGAAGGACTTGCATTTGCTGATCCTAGAGAAGAGGAGGATCCTAGTCATCAGGGATCTAATCATAGTATTCCCAGTACAAGGTGGTTGTGGAGAAAACTCTCTTCACAAGGAAGCACTGTGACAGATCAAGAAGCAATGGACACAAGTTGCTTCATAAGAAACTTTTCAGAGGTTTAATAAAAAAAGTTCTCCAGCTTGAGAACAATTAAATATTTAAATAGGTTGTCCAGAGGAGTGGTAGGATCTCCTCTCTGCTAATATTCAAGATGCAGCTTCATAGGGCCCTGGATAACCTAATCTAATACCCTGCTTTCAACAAAAGGCTGGATGAGGTGATCTCCAGAGTTCCCTTCCAAACTGGACTTTCTTTTGACTCAGTGATTCAAGGAAATAAACAGGCAGAGAAGAATCAGTTTAACAGATCTAAGACTTCTTATTGTACCTCCATGTTTGGCTCAGAGGCATAAAAGAACCCCTGTGTTGCAATACAGATTTGGACAAATACAGGTAAGGTTGTATAAATAATGTATACATAAAGTGATAAAAGGAGGAAACTATGAAATGTTAAAGGAAAAAAAGGCAGTGGAGGTACATGAGGTGTGTTGCAGAAATAGTTTCCAAGCACAAAGAAGTGTCCAGGTAGCAAAAGGGTAGAAGGCTATTCCTGATCTGAGGCCAGCTGCCACTTCTGTCAGTGGCATTTGGCTAACTTCCCAGAACAGATATGTCTCAGGAAGAACTGATTAAGTAAGAGACACAAACCACAGAGTTGGTTACCTTCTTTCTTCTAGGCAAGAGCAGAATTTTTTTAATGTAGAAAATCACTCATTTTGGCCTGATTCTGACATTTTACATAATGAAAAGCAGCTCAGCTTTACAATTAATGTCAGATTGTGTACTACCACTTTAGAGCTCCCACCTATTCATGTGAAGTGAACACACTTGTCCAGCTGCCAGTTGCTGCTGAAAGAGGCCCTGGGGAGTGCTGCCTGTGTCCCACCCAGAAAGGATGCCCAACAAATAGGTGACTACAAGCTGCTTGTCTGTGAAAGGCTCTGCTGAAGAGCAAACCTGATAGCAGGTATTTTTCCTTACTGTTTTAATCTAGCACAGGGAATGTTCATCAGTGGCTACGACCCAAGTGTCAGCCCTTGGGACTGGCCATTCTCTGCATGAGCCCAATCCTAGCAGTCTACAGCAAAGCCTGCACAGAACTTCCCTTTCTCAAGCCCCTGCCTTTGCAGTTCAGCAGCAAGCAGAAAAGACTGCTGAACAGACTGAGCAATTCAACAGATAAAATGAGAGCTTTGCCAGCCTGTTCAGCATCCTGAGACAACAGTAAGAGCTGGATGCAGGAGTCTGCCTTGCCTTAATCAAGTCATTGCTTGGAGGGCTTGCAGGTTACCAAAATTCACCCAGGAGAACAGAAGATGAGCGGCTCTTAACCGCTGCTAATAAGCTATTGTTCTGAGTGATCACAACAATGAATGAAACAAAGCTGTTCTGGCAGAAGGAGACTTGACTGCCTAAGACATCCAGGATAGATGAATCCTAGCCTGAGCTTTTTTGCTGTATAGAAGTACTACCTCTCCTCGCAGGGGGAGGGAGGGGGTGAGTGGAAGACTTTTGAAGAAAAAAAAAGTGTTTCTTGTGTAATACTCAGTGCAATGCTGTGATCAATGCAGTGATCCTTTAGGAAGGCTCTGGAGAAAACGACTAATCCTGCATTTAGAATAAAGTTTGAATAGGTTTCTGGAAATGAGATATGGTATCCTGCAATGAAAAAGGAGGGGAAAAAAATGAGTAGCAGTCCAGTCAGTAAGTGCTGTCCATTTTGTGCACTGAAAATGGAATAATTCCAAGGGAAATACAGTAGGGTCGGACAGGATAGATTTTCTGTACTTATTTACTGGGAAAAAAAAAATATTTTGGCAATATAAAGCTTTTGTAAAATTCAGAATACTATTTCATTTGGATATAAGTGAGTTAGACTTGGTGAAATTATTTTTAAGAATTGTTAGGTTCTTGACATATCTTTCACGTTTGAATAAGTTTGCTATGGAGGCAGGAAAGGTAGAAAGCTGTTATTGTAGTTTATGTACAGGTTTCCATTTCTCCCCCTGCATGTCCTGATTCTACGTAGAGAAGCTGTGAGAATTTATTAGCTGTGTGGGGTGAATTGTTGTTTACTTATAAATCAGTTAATAGTCTGAAACACAGCAAACAAGACATTCTTAGATCAAAAGGAAAACTAAATATTTCATAATCACTGAAATTATAATAGAGAAATAACAAACACATCTTTCTGGTGAATTTCTTCTAATAATTTAAATACTCTTTAGGAAGCAGGAGAATGCATTTTTAGTCCCTCTTGCCCTTAGGAAGGGCTTCCTTACTGAGAGAGGTCTTTGACCATCAAAATTGCTTTCCAGTTTGGTTGAAGCTAGGCAAAGAATATAAGAATAACGTAGCTAAAGTAAGAAGCTACACAAAGACTGATTTTAGGCTACTGGTTAGTTTTCCTAACTAGCTAAAGGAAAACTTTACATGTCTCCAGAAGCATTTTTTCTTAACCCATTGATTATTATAAAATACAGACTCTTTCCAGCAGATCCAGCACACAACCTTTGAGCAGATCCGTAGCCAAAACCAAAGGTATGTGTAGTCCAGTGGCCTGTCTTCAACAGTAATTAGTAGTGGATGCCTAATGTAGAGGACATATATTGTGGTATGTCCTTTAAACGTTGTCTCAGCCTCCAGCAATTGGCAATACAGGGACTTTCTGATCCAACAGTGATTTCTGTATGTTTAATAAGCCTCAGTACATTGTTTTGCATTGAACCATCCAACTTCTCATTTAATTTATGGAAACTTTTGTCATCCAGAATGGTGTATGGCAACTAGCTCTACAGCATAACCACGCACCATGTGAACAGTCACTTCTTTTTCCCTTCTTCAAATCCAGATCATCCACTTTCTGGGTGGGTCCTGTTATGTGAAAGAGCTGCTCATTCTCCTCTAAACTTTCAAAGAAAAAGCGGCCATAGGTGTTATATGCTGTTTTGAGCTCAGCCTTGTGAGCTTTTATCAGGCAAGCTCTTAGATATAGACTCAACCATGTAGCAGACTACATGCAGGAGATAGGTTCAGTTTCTCCTAAACATAGCCCCTTTGGGCGAACATTCTTTTCGTTCATTCTGGTCAAGGAGATGCAACTAGTCACAGTTTAGGTGATATGGAGCCTCTGTAAGGTTACCAACTCTGTAGCCTTCCATTCTAACAACTGAGCTTTTAATTTATATCCAGTGGGATGCTCTACTATGGTGTTCTACTGAGGTGCTGAAGACGAGACAGGTTTCTGCAAACCCTGAAGTTGTATTGAAAAGAATTTTCATTTCCAATGTAGAAAATCTCTCTGAAGACTGACAGATTCTGACAGTGTTTATTTATAAAAAACACTATGACATGCATGTCAAAGTGGTGATGGAGTTTGTTAAAACCTTGTTTGAGAACTGAAATGTTTTGTCATTTACTGTAACCTCCATTCTAGCGTAGTGTTTCTGATGGCAAAGGATTGTGTCTAGCCTTCTGTTCCTCTGGCTGATACCCAGCTTATTGAGAAAGCTTTAATAATAGCATTTAGCTTTTACAGCACTTTTTATTTGAAGCTTTAAAGTACTTTACAGGAGTGGGTACTATTATCACGATTTTTATAGACAGAGGAACAGATTGGGCTACACAGTAAATATACAGAAGAATTATGAGTAGAGCTCAGGTTTCTTGATCTTTAGACGACTGTGCTAATCACCAGCCAAATTTATCCTCTGGGAGAACAGTGGGAGGTGGGAGGATCTAACAAAGTGGGGACATAATTTTTGAAGTTGTCTTTCCAGTGATAAAAGTCCTCCTGTTGCGATGCAAAGATGAACTATAGGCAAATAATAACTGATCTCTTTTTAGCAAAGATCAGTGCAAATGGAAGTTCAGCATGACACATTGAATGCTTCCTGCCCTAATGAGGAGTTATGCACCACTTTTCCTAACGATGAGCAAGACAGAGGCTTAGCAAATGTTGAAAGGGTTGGCTACACTTTCTGGTTACAGGAGAGAGATGGGTTTCAAAGAGCATAAAGCAGAACTTGAACAAAGCAAAAACAGCATTCTCAAACTTAAATTAGTTCAGCATTTACAGCACTCAATGAAGCAGAAACTTTTTATTGTTGGATTAAGTCAGAGCAGATAAATCCAACAAGTGGAAGAAGAGCAATGAACTCACCAAGTATTGCTTCCTGCATAGGATCATGAGTGATGAAAAACTACAAGGTCTGCCATGTGATGTTCAGTAACTTCACAAATTAAATTATAGTGTGTTATAATTGACAGCTGTGTGTTTGGTCCTGACAAGAACAAACCCTGCTTTTAATAGTAAAATGAGACATCATAAATTAATTATTGATGGCAAATGATGAATATTATGCTTGAATGTGTTTAATTTCCTGTTTTCATACTAATTTTCCATATCTTTTTGTACCTCTGACCTACTAACTGACTTTCATTCAGTGTTTAATTATCTATCTTTAGAATCACTTCTTTTCTCGCAAAGGCATTTCCTGTCAAACAAGTAGATAGTATGAAATGGGGTGTACTTTCCATTATATGTATTTTCCTAAAGAAGTCATCAACAGCCACAATAACAAGGGGTAAAATTTGTGGCTTAGAGTATGGATCCTGTCTCCACTAAGGCAACATACAAATTTGTTTCAAACCCAAGAGGAATGTGCTATTCTTGGGTTAAAAACATGTTAAAACAAAACGCAAAACATTCTGTTCCATCTACAAGAATATTGAGATTATATTTATATTATACTATATACGTGAACACGAGGGGAGTTTGTGTGTCAAAGTGAGTAAAATAGGAAAGAATGTAAACTGTGGCAAGTTAAATGTAAGGTCATAATTAAAGGGACACAACAGAAACAGAAGCAAGAGGGAGAATATTCAAGGTTCACAGCTAACTGAGATATTCCTGAGGAAGCACTCAGAGAAGATTAAAGTCGATTCACCACAGAGAGTCACTGGGACTTTCCCACAGCAAAGAATTTCTTTTCTTTGGAAAAGTTGGAGGAACAGTCTCAAATAAAAGTGTCAGAAGAAAACATTTCTGAGCAAGTCAATAAAATGAATAATAATAATTTCCAAAACCAGATTATAACAATGGCTGAAACCAGATGGTATTTACATAGGATTTCTAAAGGAACTCAAATAGGAAATTACTAAATTATTAACTGAGATAAGTAACTTACTGCTTAATTTACCAGAGGAATAGATGTCAGTAAGCATTGCCATATCTTTTCCCTAAGCCTCCACTTCTGGCAGTTTTCAGAGATAAGATGTTGGGCTATTCAGCTCTTTGGTTTCAACTGGTATGGACATTCTTGTGTTCTTACACAACATTAGTTATTTAGGAACTAGTGAATGCTCCCAAAAGAACAAAAATGGCTGTCTTCTGTTCTTTGTACCTAACTTTCAAATACTGATGGCAATAAAGGAGTTAGTCTTCCTCTTGATAAAGGATGGAAATTTAGGATCTAGAAGAAAAGTCTCAGTTGCAAAATGATTAGTTTAAAATATTTGCATGCTTCAGGTCACTAGACCAAAGATTAAGATAGTCAGTTGCCTTTACTTCACTTTTCACACTCCTGCTAATGCAAACATTTCTCTTTGAAGTCCTTCTGGAATGCTACATTCTTGAAGAACTGTGCTTTTTTCCCCCTCAAACTAAGGATGATTTTTGAACAGGCAAGTATAGATTAATTTTGTGAATTGTTTTGATTTGAGTGACTCAGGAGAAAATTTAAATGCTAGTTGATTACATATATTTTTGAGTTTTAAAAAATAAAACAAACCAAACAAATACTTAGCAGGAGTCAGTCTTGGTGATTAAAAAATTTCAACTTTAACAGTAGAAACAAGACAAAATTAGCTAGAAGATAGTTAAATAGAATTGCAGATCATCTGTTCTCAGGGCAGGCTTGTGAGAGTAAAACTTAAATCAATAGGTCTATATTGCAAGGATTCCTTTCCTTGTCTAGATACAGAGGTTGTATGCATCTAATCAGCTGTAGCTTATTATATCTGCCCAAATGAATCTCGTCCTGTAAACATCAATTTCTTTCCATTAATTACAAAGAGATATTTCCCCCCCAGGAGTTATTTTTAGCACAATGATCTTTGTATCAGAAACATAGCACATAGCCTACAACATTTTCTGTAACTGGACACATTTACTTCCATGATTTAAGGTGAGAACAAGCTTCTAGCAATTTAACACAATGAACCTTGAATTGCTAAAAGATAGATTCATATTTTATGTGGAAATAATGAAAACCTAAAATTAGGATAAAGGTATCAGGTGGTTTTTCCTTCTGTTTTCAATTCAAATAAACAGGTTTTCAGGAGTTCATGCAAGGATAAGCTATGAATAGTATGGTAGGAATTTTGAAACTTATCATTTGTTGATGTGGTCTACAGCCATTAAACATAGCTCATTTATGATGTGTAGTGATAAGGACCACAGCATTATTCCCTTCATCTTTTCAAGCAGTAAGTTGTCTGATGTCAAGCAATATTGCAAATGCCAAAAAATTGCTGGCTGTGTTTTAGATTGATTTGCATGGTAATATCAGAAAATGCAGAAGTCATTGCATCTGGTGCTTTAAAACCTGTTGTTCATAAAGGCTGTTATTACAGAATAATTAAAAGCTGAAATACACTGAACTGGCAGTAAAAAAAGTCTTGTCAGCTAGAAATTACTGCATCTAGACTACAGAATGAATCTGAGAATGAAGTGAATTACAATTGTTAACCTATTTGAGAGGCTCTTGCTAATTTCATTTTTGCCCAATTAATTTTTTCTAACTAATACATGTTTTAAAGTTTGACTAATTAGAAAGCCTGGCATTTTGATTATGGGAGACGTTGCATACAAAGCAAGGGGATAGTTAAGAAAACTGTAAAGGAACTTCAGAGTTGCTCTAAGACACACAGGTCATCAGTAGAGAAAAAATTGATTGCAATCAGAGATTAAGAAAGTCAATCCTTGATGAATTACAGTGTTACAATCCCAGTGTGCTACTGATGAACAGGTCAGTTCTGTTTGATCCATTCTGAATGGTCCAACTCCTTATCCTTCGCTGTTTGGAAATTTTGAATTTCAGGCTTAGAGGAACATGCAGTGAGAACTACACAGGACATGTATTGACAAAAGCATGGCAGAGTAAGGGGAGGAAGGGTGGATTCCCATATTTTCTGCTCATGTGTTCTTTCCCAACATACCCTAATACTTTGGAATGAGCAAAGATTGTGTCATACTAAATTCTGATACCAGTAAATATTTTCTGACCAGTGGTTTTGGAACACAATAGAAGGAAATACAATTAATTTCAACTACTCCAGATCCCTCCCTAAATAAAAGAACAGGATTCACAGGAAAAAAAAAAGTACACTTTTTTATTATTTTCAGATATATTCTGATTTTTCTTACAGTATTCTTCCTGCTCTCTTGGATTGCCAATGTACTTTGGAAGCTTAATGCATATGTATTATTAAAAACTAAATTGCTGCAAATTTCAACTCCTATTTCTCTATTTTTTTTTTTAGTTCTCTTGTTTTATCTGATAATTTCAGCATCTTTTTTCAACATTATGCCATTTATATTTGTGTCTATTTTTTCTATCTCTTAAAATACATTGAATCATTAAGATACACATTAATGTGTTCTTAATTTCCTCTAAGTAAAATAGGTAGCTAAACTTTACTTTGAGTACTAATTTATGTGTTCAGGTTAATATTTCCACTTTGTGTAAACATAAAAACATTAAGTCAAATTAACATTATAAGCTAATCCAAAGACAATGTGGAGAGCACATTTTCTGCTATATCCTGGAGTGCCATCTATATTTACTAGTTGTAGAAAACAAGAGCTTTTGACTTGATTGGCAATTTGTAGTGATATACAAGCCTAATTTTCTCAGACCACTGTTGCAGGATCAGCATCTTATCTCAAACTGTAAACGCACAAACTTCCAAAATAACGTTGAGAACCCAATAAGATGTGATATTAACAGAGCAATAGAGAATTATGAGAACTGATCATATCAAAACATGTAAAGTATTACTCTTCATACTATTGAATTATTATTAGCTTTTGTCATTGTTCTTGTTGCACCAAGATGAAGTAGACCTGGAGTCTTGAAGTGAAGAATTTTGTGGACTTTTTGGAAACTGAATTTCTAGTCAATCCTATTTCTCAGCTTTCTGAAACAAGCTGACTGTGGACTGAGTGGGCTTTCAGCGTTCCTTAGCTTTGTTCATTGCAGCTGCACACAGGAAACACTGTCTGAGGTGTAGAAAGAAATCCCCGATTCCATTCCTTTGTTGAACTTGTAGATATGATGTAGAAACCTCGTTGTGTTTGAGAGGGGAAAAAATAAAAGGATTCTTACTGCCTTTCTCCTTTTGAGTTTGAGGCTTCTCTAAGAGCCTATGCAGTACAATGTCCCTTTTTCATTTTCAGCTCTGCTCTGACCTCTTTCCTGCGCTGGGTCTTGCAAAAGGATTACAAACCGCTGTGACAAGACACTGTGCTTTTGTAATTCTCACCTTGCTCTGCAATAGCAGCTCTCTATTACCAGGTGGAGGAAAGGATTATTCTGAAGTTGTTCCAGGCATGAGGATGATTTAAAATAATTGATTCTGGTGGCAGATACAAGACTGAAATCATAAGTGAGAAATATTTTACCATTAATACTTGATCATAAGTAATATTGTGAGAAGTAGAGAGCTGTGAATATACATTTTTTCTGTGATAGCTTAGGGCACATGTTCAGGAAACCATCTCAGATTTAAATTCACCTTCATCAACATTACAGTCAGTCATGAAAGATTTCTGCATAAATATTTATAAAGATTCCATGTGATAGTCTGAATTCCCTCATTGTTATCAATACACATTAGTATGTGTCACTCTATGCTTTATAAAAAGATAATTCCAGTTGGTAATAATCTCTCCATATTTAATTGGTATGGACAAATACCGGTAGCTAAATCACCAAACTGACCTTTTTTCTCCCTCCTCATCTCTCCTCCTCTACTGTTGCCTTCCCTCTATCTGCTGATCCTGGAGGCTACTGTTTTCAAACATATATTTTAAAGTAAGGCTCCTGGAAGCCAGGCGTACTAGGATAAAACTGCACACTGAGTGAAATTGAATGAATCCTAAAAGATGTGTGTGTCTTTGGTTTGGTTACCACTTGTCTGTGTTTTTAAGCTCTTCTCTGAGCTGCTCAGCCATGGAGAAAGCAGGAGGTTTGGCCTCGTTGCTCTTTACCATGTTTATGGAGTCCCAGACCCAATTATCACAACTCAATCTTCATTTCAAGCCAGCTGTGACTTATAAAGGAGTGGTTGTATGTAAACAGTGGCAGTGCTTTGGACCCAAGCCTTCCTTTAGGTAAGAAGTACAACTAAAATTGGGTTTTGTGATAGAGGAGATCTGTTTTATTTGTTTGTCAGTTTGCACATCTCCTTCCTGGATCAGCTGGAGCATGTGGGAGCGTCCTTTGCTTGTGAAATGCAACCAGCCTAAAGGAAAGGTCCCAGGCATATAAGGTAGCAAAGGCAAGCAGAGAGTGAAAGCAAGAGCAATGAGATAAGAGCTTGCAGATCAGGCTTACCCCATGGGACTGAGAAAAGGAGCAGGGAGTACAGAACCTGTCCTTATGTGGCAGAAGAAACCTTTCCAGGGACTGTTAGTGAGGACTCAGCCACTGAACTGTCATCAAGCGTCATCCTGCCAGGAAAGAGAAAGCTGAAGGAGAGGTATTCATATATTCTTCTTAGTGTCATTCTTTTTTATGTAATTACTTTGAGATTTCCCTATTTAAATATTCCAGTTTCTATTCTAATACAACTTACTTGTGTTGAATTTAAAATCCCTCTGACCTTTTCAGATGTATTCTTAGAAGACAAAAGTCTAGACACATTGATTTCAAAGCTCTGGCCACCAGAGATCCTGCTGCAGTGTATAACCCATAATCTAGTTAGAGTGCAAGCCCTTGGTGCATCTCTGGGTGCCTATCTTCTGGCTTGAGGAACTTCTGCAGTTTGTGCGTTAATACGAAACTAATGTGTGGATGGCTGTGAGCTATATGCATCCATGCTCTAACACCTGGGCAAACAAGAAGCTGCCATTCTAGAGCTGTGGGCTAGCTTTCCCAGATAGTTATCAGAGAGGTTTTTGTCACAGATAATATCCAATGAAATGTTAAGACTGGTATGAATGTCAAGGCACTGAATGACAGGATGATCAATCTGTCATTCTGTCAGACTGACAATACGAATGGCAGACAGGCTGTAAGAATGGCAGGTGTTGTTGGCACCTAGATTAACAGGTTATGAAGATCACGGCAAATCTGCTTGCAGCTTTTCAGGGTATCCAAGACAAATAGGCATCCTAAAACCAGGAATACCATTTGACCACCTTGGTATACACATCTTTGTGTCTGAATTCTTGGTACTTTTAAGTATGTGACACAATAGTGGGAATGAGGGACATTGTTTTAGTTTCAAATATAATCACGTTCTCCTTCTTTAAGGTCTCTCATTTATTTTTTGCTACACATTTGTTATCATTGTTATTAGGCATACTGTTATTGTTAGGCTTCTAAGAACTTTTATGTTTGTTTAAGTCAAAAGGATAATAACACTTGTTTGGAATGCTCTGGTCCTGATCCAACAAGGACCTTACAGACACATTCAGAATAATGCATTTTTTTTTTTTGTTTTGCTGAATGAAATGTGTCAATTGAAACATTGCAAACATTCTGGGGAAAGTCTCCTGTGATATAACATGAAAACACAGGATTATTCCAGGAAAATTTTTACATAGAAGGCCTTTAACACAGGGTCACCTCCATTAGTGGAAAAATACTCAGTACTTACAGGTAAAGGGAGTGTGAAGTATAACAAAAATTAATATAGCAGTCACTTTTCAGCAAAAGCCTGAATTTGTGTTAGATCTGCATTTAAAATGTATGTCTGTGTGTGATATATATATATATATAACTACCTGTATACATACATATAATGTATTGTATAGCTATGCAAAAATGTGAATTACTTTCCAAATCTGGTATTACTTGATTGGAAGGAGTTAAACTCAGAGGTGATATTTTTGGTTTCTTAATTCTGAAAAGACAGTTCCTTGCTTCAATTTTGGGTTTTTTCCTTTAAACTTCTCATCTTCTCAGTTTTTATAAATCTTCCCTTGAATGTTAAGGGAAATTCTTACGTTAATTTCCTACATGATTTGTTTTTTCAGTGTACCTTTCCCATTTCAGAACATTCTATTCTGTCTGTAACATAGTTTTGACTGTGATAAAAAATATCTATTTCAGATTTTTACAGTGATAGCTGAGTTGGGCCTTTTGTAGAATTCTCAAATTGAAAACAGACCGTGATTTAAAAGAATAAGCACAAGACAAATGCGTCTATTTCAGCAAAATTGTAAATATCATCTTTTGCTACATGGGCAATTACAATTTGTATCACTTTAATAGTTCTAACTTCTTTTATTGATGCGCTGGTGAGGCCGCACCTCAAATACTGTGTCCAGTTTTGGACCCCTCGCTACAAGAAGGACATTGAGCTGCTGGAGCGTGTCCAGAGAAGGGCAACAAGGCTGGTGAAGGGCCTGGAGAAAAAGCCTTACGAGGAGCAGCTGAGGGAGCTGGGGTTGTTTAGTCTGGAGAAGAGGAGGCTGAGGGGAGACCTTATCACCCTCTACAACTACCTGAAAGGATGGTCTAGTGAGGTGGGGGTTGGTCTCTTCTCCCCGGTAATTAGCGATAGGACGAGAGGAAATGGTCTCAAGTTGCGCCAGGGGAGGTTCAGGCTCGACATTAGAAAGAACTTCTTCACTGTTAGAGTTGTTAGGCATTGGAACGGGCTCCCCAGGGAGGTGGTGGAGTCATCGTCCCTGGAGGTGTTCAAAAAACGTTTAGATGTGGTACTTCAAGACATGGTTTAGTGGACATGGTGGCATCAGGTATACGGTTGGCCTTGATGATCTTTGAGGTCTCTTCCAACCATAATGATTCTATGATTCTATACGCAATGAGTAAGCATATGGGAAATACATCCTCGGCTTCTACTGAATGTCTGTTTTTGCCTCAAAAAGGCAAGTTGTGTGCATTTAAGTTTCACATGGAAGCCTGAGGAACTACAGTTCTTGACATTAACTCCAACATTTAAGTGCAACAATACTGATGTTAAGCAATGAAGTAGAGAATTTTAAATAGCCTGAGTATTGCTCAAATTCTTGATGTCAAAGGTAGATTATCTGGTCAGTAATGCCATAACTTTTTCAAAAGTTTTGCTGAAAGCATAAGATGAAACAATGACTTTTATGTGCCTCTTTGCTGATTGTTTCTTTGATCATCAGCTTTTCAAGTTCTCCTGGCAGGTAAAATGTGTCTCAAATTTTGTCCCATAAGTTCATTCTTATTCTCTTCTTGAAAGATTTCATTTGACTAGTCTTCAGGCTGTAATAGGAAAGCTATCCAAAACTGTGATACACATTAACCTCCAACAGAAGGTTATTTCCCATATTTTCTAAGAAACATTTTTTTAATATTCCATCGACTGAAAAAAAAGTAATGTAAAATAACTTAGAGCTGGAAAACTATTTTGAGATGAAGGAAGGCAAAGTGCAGTTTGTACAGACTGGTCCTTTTTCTAAAGTGCTTTTAATTAACTGAAGATGCTGAAGGCATAAATAAATATGCCATTCTGCAGCACTTGCATATCTGTTTTCGAGATGTCACATCCGATCAACTTGCTGTCCATCTATTCCAATATCCTGTATCTCATGTTGACCAGGTCTAGACACACTTGACAAAGATGCAGGAGCCCAAAGAACACGATAGGATAATTTGGGCACAGGAGAAATACCTAAATGAACACCGGTTAGTTATGAACTATTAGCATTAAAAAATTACCTGAAATATAGATATCAGTATAGATATTTAACTTATTTTGGATCTTGTTAGGCTCTAGACATTAAAACTATCAAAAAGCAGACATGTTTTATGAGCTGCTATGACAACTACTGAACAGCTTTCCAGACATGGGGATGTCCCTGATTTATGCTACAGTGTAGTATAGGTTGCTTACTCTCTCTCTGTCAGTCCTTTTTTCCCTCTTTGTACTATTTCCCTCCTTAAGCATTGCACCTAGTTAAGAACTTATTCTTAGACTTAATGGGGAAGAACTAGAAGACAATACAGAGAATATACATATGCTGTTATATAAAATCCATGGTCCACCCTCACCTTCAGTACAGTATTTAGTTCTGGGTCCTTCATCTCAAAGGACATGTCAGAACTGCAAAGAGTTCAGAGGGGGCAACATGATTGATGAAAAATATACAGAACAATTGAGCAGCCTAGGACTCCTGTACATGAAAAGACAAGACTTAAAGGAGTTTGATTATTCACTGTCTTCTCCAAAATAGGAATTAGGGGCTATCAGGTTAAGTCCTTAGCATCCTCCAAAACAAAATAGGAGGTCGTTCATGTCATGAGCATTAATTTTGTGAAATTCCTTGTTAAAGGATATTGTCTATTCTGACGGTTTGTGTTCAAGGACAGATTTGACAAAGAACTTGGAAGAGGCGTCTTTTGGGAGTTCCTAAATGGACAAGCAATCAAACACTCAGGAAATCTCCTGAGCTGAAAATCGTAAAAATCTAGGGAAATTAATACTTACATGTATGTTTTCTCTGGTTTTCTTCTTCCCTGGGGTCCACTTGCAGCCACTGTTGGAGACAGAATAATGAGCTGGATAGACCCTTGATCTGAGTTAGTGTGGTTGTTCATATATTTTTACCTGCTCTCAGTTATACCTAACAAATCAAATATTTATCTGCGGTTTGATATTTATCTTTCTGTTCCATAAAAGAATGTGCCTGCATATGAGAAGACAGCATTATACATGCCTGAAGAGAAACAAAATGGTTAATTAAAACAATACACATGTATTTCTGTTCTGGTAGGGGTGGAGCTAAGCCTCAAAAGTCAAATCCCATATTCCACATGCCTTACTCTTAAAACTCCAGTCACTAATGCAGGTATTGGCAGTCTAAGTATCCAATCTAAGGTTTATTGATGAAGAAAAAAGTTGAGCAGGAAAAGGAGAGCAGAAGTATGTCTTGGGCAATAAAAGGGCTACAGAATGACAAAGCATGCCATTGCTAAGGCAGTAGAATTCATCAGCCTGGCATCACACAATATCACTGTAGGAAGACTTCTCCTACTGTGAGACAACTCTAAGCTGCTTGGGGAACTAGGACGTTTTGAGGAAGACAGTATTATTATTAACTATTTTGTATTACTGTTTTGCTAACATAGGAATGATTGTATAGAGCAAGAGGAAAATGAGAAATAGGAATAAAGAAGCCATGTAAAAATTGGCCCAGTGAGCCAACCACCTCGATAAAATATGAAGAGCAAGGTCATGCAATAAGATCTACCCACATACTTGGGACAGGGAACTAATTACAAAGAAATATTTTCTTGTATGATCCAGCTGACTTCAGCTCATGTTCAAAGAAATACTTTCATAGGCCTCAGAATTTTTGAAGTTTGATTTCTTATGACTGCACCTCTGGCACCTATATGATGTGTGGAACGCTCAAGGGAAAACTCAAGGGTCAGACTCTTAAACAGACTTTCTGGTTGCTGGTACTATAGTCATGCACACAGTGAAAGTACATTCTTCAGCTACGGGGATTAATTTTTGCTTCTCTCCTTTACCTTTTTTCTGACATATGTATTATATACATTCTGTTACATTTGTTAAAATTGGGTAATACATTTGAAAATGTGTGGAGGGAATTGATATGTCGAACACACACAGATAATGCCATCAGTGAACAGTGAAACCAGGCTAAAACATCAGATCAAAACTCATTTCCAAAGGTATCTTCTGTGATGAGAACAAGAGACACAAAGCAATACCCGAATTAAAAGGAGGTTTGTGTCATAGATTACTGAGAACTCAACCCACAAAAGTCCATGGGCCCAGCCAGGTTGGATCCAAGTGTGCCGAGAGAACTGACATCCATGCAAGGATGCTTTCTCTCATCTTTTAAAAGTCATGGAGATCAGGGGAGATTCCTGATAATTAATGGAAAACAGATGTTGCATCAGAAACATGCAAGAAAGGCCTGAAGAACTAACGAGGGAACTATAGGTTGATCAATCTCATTTTGGTCCCTCGGAAAGTCATGGAACAAGTCCTCTTGAAGTACGTTTTTGGGCACTTGAGAAGGAGGTGCTAGGGATCAGTCAGCATGGATTTACCAAGGGTAAATCATGTGTTACCAACTTGACTATCTTCTATGATAAAATTATCAGATTTTTAGAAGAAACAAGAACAGCTGTTGTCATTTACCTTGACTTTCAACACTATCTGCCACAGTATTATTGTATTACATTCTCATGTTACAGTTTGAATGGTTTCACCAGGCGGGTGAAAAAAATATTAGGATGATTTGGCTTAGAGAGTAGTGATTAATGTGTTATAGTCTATCTAGAGGCCAATAATATCTTTATCAATGATGTGGAAGAAATAAGACATGCACTCTCAAGTTTACAGATGACAACAAATTGGGGGAGCCAGCTGATATGCTTGACAACAGGCTGGAGGAAAGCACAACAGAAATTTAATGAAATTCAGCAAGGATAAATACAAAGTCCTGCATCTGGGATGGGCTAAACTCTTCCATTGTACAAGCCAAAAACTAACTGTTGGGGAACAGGTCTGAAGGAAATGGCATGAGGGTCCTGACAGACAGCAAGCTGAGCATGTTTGGTTGTGTTGACAGCTCATGTATTCTAGGAATGTTGTGTGGTGACAGATTCTGATGTTCTTAACTGCACAAATAAACAAACAAACAAAAAACCAAACCAAAAAACCTCGAAAGAAATCGGCTGTAGAAAACCTAGAAACAGGTGATCTAGAACTGGAGACTGAGTCACATTTTTCAACAGGACCCCATTGTTAGAACTGAATATATGTATCAGATAGGCAGATTGCAGTGCTGGGAATGTTTAGAAAACCCATAAAATAGACCAGTTTTGAATTTCAAAACTAAATTTTGCTAAATTAATTCATTAACGGCACATGTCATTCTCATTGTTAGTTGTTATACAATATAATTACATCATCACTGCACATAAAAAACTGTTAGCTTTAAGAGTTATGACCTGTATTAGATATGGAGCTGATGTCATACAGTTAGCACTGAAGGCTACTGTCCTTAATAGACTTAGTCAGGGGTGATCAGGACTGAGACAGCTTTGCCTGCCTCCCAAAAAAGGGAGTGTCATCTGCTCCTGATACTATTAAATTTGTTATTTGTCTTTGGGATTTTCTTTCTGGCTTTTGGATTTGTTTTTTTTTTTTTTTTTTGATCTTGCCAGTTTCCCTTGGCAATTAGCAGGACCTCTTGCCTATCTGGAGTCAGTCATGCTTATCTTCCTTCTGACCTGGTAACTTTCTCTTACTTGGGTGTCTGCTACATACCTCTTGCTTTGCCCTGTTGGTGGTCACACTGCTGATATACTTAGGTAAAATAATATAACTGAAGTATATATTGTATTTTGGTATGATGTCACAGTGTTAATAAATTCTTTTATGCTACTGTTGATTTCACAAATTTTGTATGCCTATGTTTGGATTCAAGGTAAGTTAGTATTAATTATATTCTGAGTGGTGCATTTGTAATTTATAGGTGTTACAGGCCTCTGCACTGGTTATTTCAATATATTACAGATTTACATCTGAATTTAGGCAATCATCAGCTTGATTATTTTACATCTATATAGTCAAAAGACTACCACAGTAATCAAAATATTAATAAAATCAGTTTAAACTAAGTCCTCTGTGTCGTCTACTGCTGACAATGGGAGCATGTGAAGACTAGGACAGAAGAATGTACGTGACACCAGCTGCTCTTTAAAGAAATTTTAACGCAGCTTTATGGTCCCCTGCATTCTTGCCAGACATTTCTTGCACAGAGGACTTCCTGTGTTTACAGTAGCAGTTGTGGTGTTTGTATCGATCTGGTTAGTTTTCTGTGAGTGCTTCTCACATGAAAAACTGGGAATGTGCCACTCAGACTGGGAAGCTAAAATACCTCTGGCTTGCTTCCTTTCCCCTCTTCTCTTTTTCATGTTAGAACTATTTTCAAAAATTCACAAAGAGGAAGATTAAATTTGTTTTGGTTTACACATGGCATTGTGAATTGATTTTACAAATATATGACTGTAATATTTGAGAGCATGAATATTCTTGAATAGAAATTTTCATGGCAGTATCTTCAGCTTTTTTCATCTCCCTTGCATTCTCACTTCTTGCAGTCCAAGAAATACTTCCATAAACATCTCTTAAAGTAAAAACGTCCTTTCTTTTCCTGCCTTCCCTTTTCCTCTCTATGTTTTCTTGCATATTTTCTTCCTCTCTTTATTCCTGTCCTCATTCAGTACATTCAGAAAATGCTGAATTAACTTTCTCCTGCAATTTTTCTGCTCCCTCCCCCAATGACTTTTCTATTTCTTTCCAAATTAATTTGCCCTGCCACCTGGTCTCCTTGGAATTTAGCAATTATTCAGTATATAAACCTGGCTTCTAACAGATGGGGTTTCCAGAACACACACATCAACAATGTACGTCCTAGGGCCAGAATATTGTGAGTTAGCTGCAGTTTCATTATGACTTCAATTTTCTAATGGTTGTGAACATTGTCAAAGAACATTAACATTGTTTGTGATAGCATGTCTTCTAAATAGTGGAGTTTAGACCAAGCTCTGTTTCTTTGATTTAGAACATAAGTTTGTTTTCCAATTTTGTGGTACCGATGGCACATATTTTATAGCTACAGGGATGGGAACAAAAATATAGTAATTACCTATGTTTACTTTCACCTGTGTTTTGCAGAAGGCATTTTAGTGTTTGCATCCAATTAGCTAGACCAGCATTTGTCATTTTATAAAAAATGTCTAGGTCTTCATAGTTCACCTCTGCACTAGTATTTCCATATTGTAAAGTATTGGAGAGATTTACACATGTTGTTTTTCAGTTATATCAGGCTATATAAGGAATATGGCAAGAAACATATTCTGAGGTGGAAATTTTTTTAAATGCTCAAAATTCTCATGATCTGCATTTGCACAGATCAGAAACTTTTAGGGCAGCTATATAATTTGGGGAAAAGAAAGAAGATGGACTAGGGAGAAGAGGAGAATAATAATCAGAAGAGAGAGGGGGATTCAAAATGTCCAGGATTTGTCAAGTGTTCTTGTTTGACCTGTTCCATTTTGTAGAGATAATTGAGGTCCTGAGACACAAACTTGTTTTCTCTTGTCCTTGGTGTGGGCGGTAACCATGAGATTAGATTCAGTATTGTTTCCTTCTTGATTTCTCCTGCTTAAATTTTTCTATTTTGTATCAATGACAAAAAACCCTGAGGAAGGAGATGCTAACTCTGCATGCAGAGGCAGTTTTACAGAATGTAGATATATGAGGTAGAGCAGGAGTGATTTGGAACTGGATTTTCTATGTATCACAGGGCATTATGCTAAGTGCTGTAAAAGTCAAGCTGTTCCGGGGTCTGGAGTTTTGAGCTGGAATTTGATCAGAAATTTGTCCAGAAAAGCCTCTACATTAGCGGACATCCTACTCTAGGAATCCTCTCTCTTGCTAACAGTCCATATCCCAAAGAGGTGACCATAGTTATAAAAGCCAAAGCACTATTTACAGCAACAGCTATGCAGCCAGCTGTTAACTTGCAGAACACATCAGGTCCTATACAAACACTTCCCAGACACCTGTACAGAGAAGAACAGCCCCTAGACTGTCATGTCTTCCACCTTTGGCCACAGAAATCTGCAGTCCCTCATTGATTTGTTCCGTGTTTCCCTTTGTAGTGTTATTGGTGACCATATGCATAAACAATGAGAGAAAACAATTCGAGAGGTAAAAGAGCATTGTGAGTCTCTCTGCAATATCCTTGAATTGGGCTTCCAGCAAGTGATACAAATCCCATGACAGCAATTCTAATCAGCACCTCCCTGCCCTGCAGAAGGGAACCTCCATCACTTGGCTTGTCTTCTTGGTGCTAATGTGTGAGTCAGATTCAGTTGGCTTTGAATTCTCCTCAGGAAACTTGTTCCCCTTCCTTGGCTATTAGGGCACCGTACTGCTTCTGTAAATTCAGATCTGAGGGCAGAGAAGGACGCTTCTTCCTGATGCAAGAAATCACGAGCTTTCAGCATCTTGGGAGCCTCCATCTGTGACTAAACTGTCTCTGCCCCTCCTTCCTTGCACTGTGTAGCTCTGCAATGTCACTGTGAAGATCTTCTTGTCACCTCTTCGTCCTTCCTGCTGTTATTCAGTCATCTCGTCTCCTCCCACAGCTCCTGTACCTGGTCACTTAGTGCCTCAGCCACAGCACAGCTCCCACCGGTGAGGTAACCAGCACCCCCAGCCCAGGAAGCAGCACCAGGCACTCCCTGTGACCCCAGTCCTGCGCGGCAGCCTCCTTCCTCTGAAGTGCACCAGGGGCAAGGACTCTGACTTTCTGGGGAAGCTTCTTCCAGCCAGTCATGGGGACAGAGCCCTGTAGCAAGTCACCACCACAGTTATACAGTCCCATACAGCTTCATGGAGCAGAGTTTCTGGGTCTCTTTCATGTCCCCAGCAGAGCCAACTGCCCTGTTAACTACCAAAGTACCTGTCAGCTGCCTCTGCTGCATGCCTGCTTGCCAGCTAAATAGGTGTTCTCTGCTGCAGATGAACAGCAGAGTATTCTCTAGTTGGCAGATGGTTGCTGAACATTTTCCAGACAGCTTTGGTGATAAATGCTTTCTTGTTGCTGTATGTGGTGAATTGGCTTTTTGCATCATGCATGTGTTGTAAAAGCTTGGTTATATTCCCATGATACCTTTTTAACAGTCACTGTGAAAGGGAGAACTGTCTGCCAAGACTTTGTGCTAATTGCCCTGCATAACCAAGAACAGATAAAAATCAACTAATGTTCTTTTTGTGATCTGAAACTATGCTAAATGATCAATTTTAAAAAGCGTTATCAAGCATTTAACTAGGCAAGAGGCTTAAACACAATGGAGAAATTAATTCCAGGAAACGACTTCTTTCAGTGGATGAATGTTATCAATTTTTGGAGCTTAGAACACTAGCATTATTTGGATGTGATCCATGAAGAAGATGGGCTGCTGAAAGTTCACCTCTGTCAGAAAGGTATCGTAATCTAGCTACTGCTTTAAACTCTATTGTAATTCCACCTTTTTCAAATTGTGCATTTTTCTTTGTGGCGAAGAATGAATTTTTAATGGAAGCCAAGGCAGGGGGAAAAGTATAGTTTTTCTGACTCAATAGGAAGGTCTGTATACTTTCAGCAGCAGCTTTGGAGAGAAAGACGATGAAAAACTTTAAGATAATAGATGTGCCAAACTGGAACTTTTGTTTCAATTCGGACATCTCAGAGATGTTGATCAGGTCACAGTCATAAATCTGCGACTGCAAAAGACTCTATTCAGTTTCTGATATCTGAAATGATAAATTGCAAACCTGTAAGAATGTGAATTCTGCTGGGGATGCGTTCACATTAATAGTGAATTATTTATATGAGACTAAAACACCACTGTGAAAATGTCTTTGATTTTTGCATTTACAGTGAAAATAAGTAAATACTGTAAGGCTATTCTTTTCCATTTTTGTATTATGTCATTCTAGAGCCTTTCCTTGAATACCTTTTGATCACCACCCTTCCAATGCAGGTATGAATAAATGTGATGAAGGTTAAGTTTTGTATGGGTGCTGAAAGTAGGAATGAAACATAAACAAATCTGTAAAAATATATATACTTTAAATAATTCTTATAAGCATATTCCAGATTCCTGGTTTTAATGACACAGATTAAAATCTTTCTGAAGACTTTAAAAAATGTAAAGGATGAGGTGACAGAATATTTTAAAGTAGTTTAATTATTCCACTCAGGATAGCGTTGATGCTAGATTTTACTTACACCTCAAAGAAATCAGACTGTGTAACTAAAATCTGGAAAGGATTATTAAGCATGAAGGTACCATTTCTCACTTAAGATATCAATAAATTTCAAATTACTGGAGGCTAGGAGAGTGTTAGGGAATTAAGATGTATTGCTTGACTTGTTCTTGTACAATCCCTAAACATCCGCTACAGGGCTTTCCCAGAGACAGGACAGAGGTTTAAATGAACCTTTGGTTTAGTTTGGTATTAAATACATTCTTACGAATTTCTAAATTATATCACCAAATTCGGAAAAAAATTTGGATTTCCAAAGGCTCATAACAATTTCACATCAGCCTGGGTATTTCTGAAGGCTACAATAAAGAAAAAACAAGGTGTGGATTTCAGGTGTAACTTTGTCAGATAACAAATATGCTCATTTTTTTGCTGTTGCCAGTAGGAGTGGGGAAAAGCTGGAGTTCGAAAGGATCAAGCGTTTACACTGTAACATCACACTCCACCATGCCAACAGTGCCATTTGCATTTGCACTGTCTTTAAAATAAAACTCACCCTAGTTTATCTGTTTGTAAATCACTTATCAATGCTATGCTCCAATATAAAACTGATCTCTGGATTATAGCCCCCGATTTCCACAGCAGCTGTATAAATTTATAAAACTTTCACACATAGTAAATGGAACAATAAACAAATTCCATTTATACTCTGAATTATGAAGTGAAATAATTGGTATAAGACACTGGTAATTAGGAAACTTACCTGGGAAAGAAACTCCCCTGTAACAAAAAATGCTTGTTTTTTCAAAAGTTCTGTTAATATTTTTATGGAATTGACGATTACCTTCTCTTTGGGAATTCTGCTTGAGAACTGAAAATGTAAGTCTAGTGTAAGGTTTATTTAGCAAGTATATTGGGAAATAATGAATTTTCATGAGTGTAGCCTTTATATATTGTAAAAAGAAAGAGTAATTTTTGTTTCTTTTTAAAAGACTTTAAAAGACACACTGCAGTTATTTGTGTGAGAATTATTTGCATTGTGTTGGAGGCATCACCACTGAAACAAATAAAGTGAAAACTACCCACAATTGCCCACTACCCTTTGAGGATTTTATTATCATATATGTTGTAATGACTTCTCTTCAGTGGGTATTATTGATTTTCAAACAGGAAAGAATAACTGAGATTGTTTCAAGACAGGATACATAGTGCTCTGCAGAACAGAAACATTATATAGCCTGATTAAAATATGGAAGAGCACAGTTTTGCCTTTTGGAAAGAAACAATTCACTGAAGGATGTTATACAGATGCTAACAATTAAATATGTTTTGCTTGTCACTAGACCCATCAAATTCCAGGTAATCAAATCAGGGCAGAATTGATCCTAAAAGCTGGTAGAATCCAAAATCTCTGTTGGTACAAAATACTAGATTTCCTTCAATAGAACATTTTCAGCATCAGTCCTCAGGATAATTAAGCAGACATGAAATAATAAAGGTAAGATTTCGGATCCTGAACTTTGTACCCATTTGTAGGGGAGGTAAATTGAGCTAAATAAAGAATTTTGTGCCTTTTTGTCCTGTATTTTTTCTGGAAACTGTTTCCTTTTGGGAGAAATAGAAGACAAATTTGGGTATTGCTTTATACAGTTCTACATATCTTCAAAATTATGCAGTCTCCTCATTTGTCAATATCGAAGTTTGATATCTTTCTTTGGTATCCTGGACCTCCGATTTTAACTGTCAGCACTCAGCCTAGAAAGTTCCCCCATGTTTAACAACTGTGATGAGAATTTTCCTGCAATGTCCCTAACAATCTCCTCCGACGCACATAGCCTCATCAAAACAGTGTTAAGTAAAACTTTTTTACGTTCCCAGTGCAGCTGGCAGACTGCTGTTTGTATTTTGGGGAATGATTCCCATGGTTTCAGTCATTTCTTCCCAACAGCAGAACAATCACACTTCTGCAGGGTGAAAATGGCTGATATGCCCAGCTTCGGTGGAGCATTACCATCCTTCAGTGTAAAAGGAAAAGCACAAAACATTTTAAGGTGGTTACGCATCAATAAAGAGTTAAAAACCTTATTCTACTGAGAAGTAAAAACAGCTCAGGAAATGACAGCCGGAGTTTAATTTATTCAAGAAAATGACTAGCCACACATTAAAAGTTTTGATATAAAGTAGTTTTAACCAAGGGAAAAATGGGAAGACTGTTATTGTGACTCTGCAAACTGTAATTAGAAGTTGCATTAGTAAGACAGGTTTCCACGTAAATTGTGCAGTTCTCTTGAAAGTGTGAAGAGAAAATCTATACTAGCCCAATCCACCTTGCTTGTTAATTTTTTTTTTTTCCAGGAGATATATGTGATCCTCTGTACTGTTCACCCGTCCATCTTGACTACGAAAACTAGCCACCATATGCCATATGCATAGGACTAATGAAGTACCTGTGCTGATCCATTAGACCATCAGTTTCCTTCTGTAGAATTAGCTTGGGAATTCCATTTGAAAAGAGCCACCTCCAGTGCAAACTACTCTGTTGTTTCTCTGTTGTGCTAAATGCCTTATAAGTTACACGGCTACATGTCTGGAAAAAGGGCTTAGAAGTTGAAATGGAAGATCTTGTCATACATTTTGTTTATGACCTTTAAGTGATTGAATGATTCAGGGTTAACTTTCGCAAAAGACATGCTAAGATAGGGATCCATTTAGGTCCAGAGCAAGCTAAAAAAGCGCCCAGGTTCTCCAAAATAACATGATGTTTAATGGGATCACGTTTATTGATAGAAGCAAACTTTTCCTTGGATAAAATTTGTAGATCCTGTACTTGTGCTTTGACTCTGAGTCCAAATTAAGGAATGTTAGGTTTATTCTTTTTTGGTTTAATCTGTTTTTTCTTATATCCCAAAATAATGTATTTGTTTCCTTCATCCTTCTATGATATTGGTACTAATAAACATCACTTGTACGTTACTTATCATGTTATTCAAGCAGCAAGCGCATCCCCAGTGCTGTCTGAGACAATCAGGCTATCAGACTGCCAGTACAAATTTTGCTGCACATCGCAATTACTTGAATTTTCAGTCACAGATAGCGTTTACTGTGATGTGATCCCACTCTGTAAATATGCTACTTACTTCTTGACTGTCACCTGCTGT
Organism: Cariama cristata; assembly: GCF_000690535.1. Lineage (NCBI taxonomy): Eukaryota > Metazoa > Chordata > Aves > Cariamiformes > Cariamidae > Cariama > Cariama cristata. The sequence continues at coordinate 10,471 of NW_009604423.1, read as the reverse complement.
TTCGTTAATGAAGGTAGCAAAGAGTCAAACACAAACTTTGATAAACTGATTATTTAAACTTGTCAGACTATCCAATACCAACATAAGCTGTACTCCCCCACCAATGATAAGGCCAAAGTGCTATATCCAGACAGGTACTTGGACGTTGTAGAGCAGAGGATTTTCACAGCTCAGTATCAGGTACATGAGCATGAGTGGAGTCTGAAATGCAGTGTTATGTGCCTAGGTTCCTCACCCGAGCATAGAGAAGGCATGCTGGAGTGGGCCTCCAACAGTGAGTTGAATTACAGAATTACTTGATAGGCTACACCAGGCACAGTAATATCTGTAACCCACTCTCCAACCCCTCTACTGAAGCTATTTCACTGTATCTGAAAATTCATGAATGTGTTGGGTAAGAAGAAAAATAAATATGAGCATAGCACTCATGTTATGAGCATTTGGATAGTTAAGACGTCTTGGGTTCAGCTTTCCTCTGAGACAGTCACATGCTTTAGCATTACTGCAGGGGGTTAAGAAATATGTCTGAATTTCCTTAGACTGAGAAGCTTTCAGACCGGTTTCGTGTACTTAAGGAGAGGCAGGCAGAGTCTGCGCTTACTGGGGTGGGAAATGGAGACTCCATTTGGATGACAGACTGGAAGCTTGTGAGTTTGGGCAACAACAGGAAAGCTCCTTCTCCTCTGCCTACAGATTTGCAACTACAGAATAGATTCAGTGCCCCGGTGGAAGATGAGGGGCTGGGAAGTATGTCCAATAAAGAATCAGAGCTGGTTGAAACTGAACTGTGCAGCAGCAACAAGGTGAAGAGGTGAATGATAGCAGTAGAATATTCCCTGCCACAGGGGATGGAGGCTCCCATCTGCTCACCTGAGGATCAAGGACTGCTGGGAAGAGATGGGATCCATCTGACCAAGTGAGATAAACCTCTCTTTGCCAACAGGCTGGCCAATCTGGTGAAGAGAGTTTTAAAGTAGGAACAATAAGGGAGGAACTATAAAAAGTGAGGAAGTGATGGACTGGGTTGGTAAGCAAAGGATACATCAATAGAGATCTTGACTAACTATATTCAGATATCTGCACACTGAAGTTTCTTCAAGTGAATGTGTGCATCTTTCAGATGATGTCAAACCTTTCCTAGAGGAAACATTTGTGAAATGGGGTCTTATAGCTGAGAATACCTTTTCATTCATTAGCTGGGACTTCAGCTCTGGAAATAGTCCACTGGTGGAAGATGACATCTATTACACCAGAAACCACTTTGGCTTTTAAAGAGACACTTCAGATTGAATTTATTTGATATTTAAAATACAAATAAATCCCACAGCACCCTAGTTATGGTTAATTTTGCACGAAGGAATTGTAACTATTTGTCTAAGGCAGTTTAATCAGTGACAAAGTCACTGTATTCCCAGTACCCATCCTAATTTTAATGTACTTTGGAGGTTTTCAATAATTGTAGGAGCAGTAGAAACCTTGGGAGTACCACTGAAATATCCTACTAATGAGCAGGTAGCAGTATTATTCCTGAGCTGAAACTTTTTGAATTGACTTGGGAGAATACTAGTAAAGCAACTATGAGTCATTGGGATAACAGTCATGGATTGCTATGCTGAGGTCCATGTTGGAGGTATGGCTGGATATAGATGATAATTATATAGTTGTCTATCACCTGAGATGCAAAAGGCATCAGCTGTCTTTACAATAACTACAGTTCATGAGCAGAAGCCATAATTAGGATAGCAGAACTGCTGCACCTGTCTGTGCGTCATGCTGTCTTCCTCATGAATCAGTTTGGTCTTCTCATGTTGACTATGAAACTAAGTATAATTCCCAGGCTTTTGTAAAACAAGAAAATGCCTGCTTCTGAGTTTGAGAAAGATAAGCTGTGTGTCTCCATGAAGAGAGGAGTCCTAGCCTTTGAATATGCACCGGCAGGGGTGACACGTACTACATATGGACAGACTGCAACCAGGTCCAGCAGCTTTCTGCCTGCCTTTCAGGGTCAAAAGCAGATATGAGCTTAAATCTACATGTGATTCCCACTTTCACTATTTTGAATGCAAAGTGGGAAAGGGGTCTGACTGTAACTGGTTATAATTATTGTGATAATTGTTATCCTCAAACCTTTTAGTATTGACACTGAGCCTAGAAACTTATCACAACCATTGAAGCTATTCAGCACTCAAGCTAGGATTTTTCTGAAAAGGAACCTGCCTGATAAATTTATGCCTTTAAGTTCTGAGTCTACCCGACCGTTGGTCGTCTTCAGCATAGGAAGTCATCCAATACCTGAAGCAGTTCTCCCAGCAATTCTCCCTGGTTTCCTGCACCCTTTTCTTCTGTACATGTTCTCAGGAATAGTGTACACTCGTCCCTCTGTGCTCTGCTGAACTAAATGAACTTGGTGTAAATCTTTCCTCTAAAGGCCACATTGGTCTCTTGTGTGTCTTGTGATCATCTTCCATCAACTGATTTTCAGAGTTAAGTATTTCTGTGCTTAGCAAGATTGCCATCGAAGAAATAAAATTTAGCAAATTTTAACTTCTTCATTTATCTACTGCAAAATATTAATTTTACCCTAAGTATCCCACATCTTTCACAGGGCCATTTTTACCTATCAGAAGGTAATGATACTAACCAGAGGAAACACTGCTGCTGGAGAGTATTTCAACAATTGATATTTGAGGTTCCATCCCAAAAAGGAGAGAATGGTTGGCAAGATTTAGGTAATGTAAGGGCGGCCCTCAGGATACAACCTTTTTTGGCATCTATCATTGCTGAAGTCTGCTCTACATCATTAGCAGAGAGAAGAGCAATTTCTGTTAGATTCAGGAAAGAAACCATCTGACTCCAAATATGACTTTAAAGATGATCTGGCAACTGATGCTTGGAAGGAAGGGAATTCCCTTTCGTGGTCTCAGGAATGATCATATCACCGCTATTCTGGTAAGAAACTGCAAAAGGCCACTTTTTCGCAATTAGCTAATTCAAAATTCATTCTTCCTGTTGCCTTAATAAGCTTCCCCATGCTGTTGATGTCAAATTGTATATTTATTCATTCTGCTGAGGTTTTTATCAGCGCAAAAATTAAGTGAATGAAAATAAGAATGAACAAACTTGAAAAGACACTTTGAGGCATGTTTGATTGTGGAATGAATATGAAAAATGAGCTCTTCAACACTGTGCCATCCTTACAGCATCACTGACTTACACATTACTGACCTAAACATCCATTTTCCAAAAAAGTAACTAAATGCCACTTGTTACCTAATTGTTATTTACCATTGAAAATGGTAAAATTATGACCTAATTGTGAACAGATAGAGCACATTCCTTTAGAATCTATTAGTAATAGGTTTTAAAAGCAGAGAAAGAGCACATATTCAACAGAGGAAAAAAGCAGAAAAATAATAAGGAAATAATCTTCTAACGTAACTTAATAAAGGAACTTACATAGTAATTATCTTTAGCTGAAAGTAAAGCCACGAGTAATTTAACATGAAAATATCAGCTTCCAAGCGTTACTGAAGAACCAGTTCTCAACTTCTGACATTCTGAAGTCAGTTGCAATCATGCATGCAGATACTTCTATTTTTATTGCTGAGTCAAAACCAGAGATTCCTACTTGCTTCACAGGCAGTCTGTACTCAGACCACTATGGGTCATGATTACAGGCAAAATAAAGAAAACAAACAGAATTTACCCTAAATTGTTAGGTTCCTGAGGTTACTCAGAGACTTTCCTGGTTAAGCCCTGTCTTTCCCGGGGCCTCTCCCCACTCCTGCTCATGGCCTAGGACCCCATTTCAGCCCAGCTAGGGGTTATCTGTTCCTTGACTGAGGCAAGAAGGGTAGAACCTCTGGCTGTGAGACAGGACTTGGCCAGTAAGATCCTGCTCTGCCTACCCCACGTGCAGCCCAGAGTTCATGCTTCAGCTCACCAGTTAAGATGAAATGCAAGAATCATAGAATCATAGAATAGTTTGGGTTGGAAGGGACCTTTAAAGATCACCTAATCCAACACCCCTTCAATAAGCAAGGACATTTTCAACTAGATCAGGTGGCATAGAGCCACATCCAACCTGACTTTTAATGTTTCCAGGGATGGAACATCCAGAACCTCTCTGAGCAACCTGTTCCAATACCTCACCACCCTCAAGGTGAAGAATTTCTTCCTTATATCTAGTCTAAATCTACCCTCTTTTAGTTTAAAACCATTAGCCCTTGTCCTACTGCAACAGACTCTACTAAAAAGTCTATCCCCATCTTTTTTATAAGCCCCTTTTAAGTACTGAAAGGTTGCAATAAGGTCTCCCCGGAGCCTTCTCTTCTCCAGGCTGAACAACCGCAACTCTCTCAGCTTATCTTCACAGGAGAGATGCTCCAGCCCTCTGACCATTTTTGTGGCCCTTCTCTGGACCCACTCCAACAGGTCCTTGTCTTTCTTGTGCTGAGGACTCCAGATCTGGATGCAGTATTGCAGCTGGGGACTCACCAGAGCAGAGGGGCAGAATCACCTCCCTCAATCTGCTGCCCACGCTTCTCTTGATGGAGCCCAGGATACGGCTGGCTTTCTGGGCTGTGAGCTCACATTGCTGGCTCATGGACAGCTTTTCTTCCACCAGCACCCCCAAGTCCTTCTCCTCAGGGCTGCTCTCAATCCCTTCATCCCTTCATCCCCTAGGCTCTATTGATACTGGGGGTTGCCCCAACCCAGGTGCAGAACTTTACACTTGGCCTTGTTGAACCTCATGAGGTTCACATGGACTCACTTCTTGAGCTTGTCCAGGTCTCTCTGGACGGAATCCCATCCCTCAGCTGTGTCAACTGCACCGCTCAACTTGCTGTCATCTTCAAACTTGCTGAGGGTGCACTTGATCTCACTGTGTATGTCATTGATGAAGATATTAAACAGTACTGGTCCCAATATGGACCCCTGAGGGACATCACTCATCACTGATCTCCATCTGGACATTAAGCTGTTGACCACTACTCTCTGGATGCAGCCATCCAACCAATTCCTCATCCTCTGAACAGTCCATTCATTAAATCCATATCTCTCTAGTTTAGAGGGAAGGATGCTGTGGAGACCATGTCAAAGACCTTACAGAAATCCAGATAGATGACATCCATGGCTCCTCCCTTGTCCACTGATGTAGTCACTCCAGTATAGAAGGCCTCAAGGTTGGTCAAGCAAGCCTTGCCCTTGTCCTCACCTCCTTGTCCTCCATGTGCCTTAGCATAGCTTCTAGAAGGATCTTCCCAGGCACAGAGGGGAACCTATTACAAAATGTAGCCTGGTTTTGGTATAGGCAATGTATTACATGAGTAAAGTGATCCCTTACATAAGATTTCACCTGCTGACTGTGTAATACAAGCTAGGAAGGTACAAGTCACTAAGTTTAAGCAATTACGCCTTCCACAGCTCTTCAGAGAGATATAAAAGCCAGGTCAGTTGAGTTTCCAAGTTTAAGATATTTTTCCCTTTTAATTATGTATATTTTATCATGATGAGACCAGAATTTCAAGGAATTCTGAGTAACTGTGGATGATCTTCCCACAGTCTAAGTAGCTGCATGCAGAAAGAGAAAAGAGAATGTCCTCTGTAAGCAGCACTGATTTATTCCGAATTCAAATTAAATTGGTTATGAAAGTCAGAAATACGTTAATGAAGATTAACAATAGAACCCTAAGGATCCTGAATAACTGAACTGGAAATATGAGAATGATTGATGCAGCAATGGTAACAAAAGCCCTTCTGAGAACAGAAAAATCCCAGTGTTATCATGGAGAATGAGAAGGGCAGTGGACCACATACTAAACCCCAGAGCCTAGACGTCACTTGTTAAGAAGCAGTTGGAGGCAGCTAATTCCACACAAAGGCAAGTCCCTTGGCTGGCATTTTGTAACAGTGACTTGGATGCAATTCTTTTTTGGAAAGCTTTCAAAAAATGGTTTTTCATATTTTCAGAATTTTATTTTTCCTTAATAACATTAGCACAAGTAAGCAAAAGCAAAGAACTAACTAAACAAACCACACAGTCAATAAGAAAATAACCTGCACTTTTCTGTTACAGAGAAGTACATTTCCTGCACTGCTGCAATATGGAAAGCAGTCTTAGCAGAATCCAGAAAACTAGATTTGATTCTAGTCCCTTTTGAAATGAGGAGTTAAGTACATGTTTCTGTATAATGTTTGTGCCTAACAGGAGAGATTAATGTTCAGAATCCAAGACTATACACCAAAACTGAAGTCCTTTCTTGGATACTCAAGTTTGGCTAAGATATGATTGCTCTTGGGAAGTGTTTTGCCTCTCTGTGTTGGTTTCCCTTTTGTGCAAAACAGTCATAATCTCTCTTGTTTCCAAAGGTGCTCATAAAAACTGACTTAGTTCCTACACTGAAGCCTTCCTTTTCTGCCATGAAAGATCAGACATCTTATATCTACAGAGTACCACACACTTGATAAGTTGTCTACAATTCCTATTAAGGTATTCCTACTGAGCTGTTAAACTAATCTGGATTTGCACATCACCAAAGGAGCTACAAGACAAACTCTCTAGAAACAGTTTCACAATTAGTATATTTTCAAAAATCTTTTTATGTTTTAACAGTAAAAAAATAGCTCTTCTCCTTAAAATGAAGGTCATACTACAACACAGAAAATAAGTGACAGAAATAACCCCCTTTGGAAATGTGCAAAACCCTCCCCAAACCAAAGCCCAACCCCAACCCCCACACTAACCTGAAGCTGAGCTAGATTTTGTTTAGAGAAATAAAGTACAGGCTTTAAAATTTAGCAAGTTTGTAATTCTTCTGGCATCAGGAAAAATCAAAGAGATACAATATTTTGAAATAAACATAGCTGACTATGGGCAGAAGATATTTCTTATTAAATAGCTACATTTCTCCTCAAAGGAATTCTGTGAACTAAAATAAATTTAGCACTTCATTAGCAACATTATGTACAGAAATGACACTTTTCTTTTTGTTTGGTTTGAATCTCTGTCACAGAACCCCTGGCAGTGTGAGACAGCCTGAACTAGAACATGTTTCTTCTGATTTAAAGGGCACCAAGGTTTATTCCTTCTCCCAGCAGTTCAGTTATTTCTTTGATTCTATTTTGATACAAAGTGTCTGTATTCAGAAAGTACTTACGTTTTCTGTTTAAAATGTATTTTAAAGAATTTGAATAACTTTGGGGGTGAGTGCGGGAGAAACAGCAGAGACTTTCTGAGTGCTTAAGGCTTTGATAATTAATGGGTATTGCACTCTTCAGACATGCATAACAGAGGATCACACGCGTAGATGGAAGTGAAATATTAGATACAAATAATATTAAATCTGTTACACTTGCTATACTTTATGAAAACTATATGCTGTATATGCCACTTTCTTTATTTTACATTTCACACCTGAGCCCACTTTCAAGCACACAGAACAGTATTTCAGGTAGGAAACTAGTTTGAAGCAGCATCAATATTTTCCCTTCATTTTGAATTTCATTTCCATCAGAATCCAAAGCACAAATCAAGCCATAATATAACCCTGAGCTGAACTGAACTGCTGTACCAATAATAAAAGATAATGAAATGGAACCAGCAGTTTCAGTCAAGAGAGGCTGGATCTTCACAGGAAGCAACCAACCAAACAAAAATAGACACCAAGAAGGCTTACAGTTGGACTACTTTGAGAGCAGTAGGTTATATGAAGTTAACCATGACACTGACCACTTCCTGGTATCTTAACACAGCCATTTTGAAGACATCAGAAATAACAAATTGGGCCTTCTGAAATTAAGTATTTCAAAATGAATCACCAAAGCAAGCAGCTTCAGTGCCGGCATGATCAGCAGCGCAGCGCTCTAGCAGGGTGCACAGGGGGGTGTCTCAAACTGGGAGAATCTCAGGGGGAGCTGAGAGACCTGTCAGGAGCCCACAGCTTGCACGATAGCAGCTGACGGGACCTGAGCAGGACCTGGAGCAACAGTGACCAAGCCCCCCACACATATAAAAGAAGCCCCTGAGGAGAGCTAGCGACGAGGAGCACTGTGAACAAGGCAGGCGAACAGAGCATGGTGCATCAAAAAGGGCATGGCATGGCAGTTTGTGTGGCAGTTGCATAGAAGGACATGCAGGAAGGGAGCTGAACCTCTGCCAGGTTGACCGGGGAGCAATGTATCCACCCGACAGAAAGCCATGGCCTCTCTGACCTCTGCGCCCACCATGTCTGACACAGCTGCCCACACAGAGCTCCGGTGAGAACACGCTGCCATCCTAGTACCAGTCTGCGGGCTGTGCCCTGCTCTTACACCAGTGTGGGATGGCAGCAGTGAGCACAGCTGTGGGAGGTGCGCCCAGGGAGAGGAACTCCTCCGCTTAGTGACAGAGTTCCGGGAGGAGGTGAGTAGGTTAAGCAGTATCAGGAATGAGCGGGAGGGACA
>NW_009604423.1:0-1865 GCF_000690535.1 Cariama cristata | reverse complement strand
CAGTTCCTGCCCAGTACAGCAGGCCCTCCTCCTCCGTGACTGCCCCACCTTCCCAGGGGCCCTTGATTATAGGTGCGAGGCTCTGCAAGTGGAACCGAACAATGACGAGGGCAATGGTTCATCTAGCTTGGAGGTGTGACTGAGGTTAAGTCAAGTTTAGTAAGACCAGTTGTTCTCTGGGTACCCAGCCCCTTGACCTGGAAGACAGGGACAGGGAGCAGAACGAAGCCCCCATAATCCAAGGTGAAATGATCAGTGACCTGCTACACCACTTAGACACACACAAGTCTATGGGACTGGATGGGATACACCAAGGGTGCTGAGGGAGCTGACAGAAGTGCTCAACAAGCCACTTTCCATCATTTTTCAGCCATCCTGGCTAACCAGGGATGTCCCAATTGACTGGAGGTTAGAAAATGTGACACCCATCCACAAGAAGGGCTGGAAGGAGGATCCGGTGAACTACAGGCCTGTCAGTCTGACCTCAGTGCTGGGAAACATTCTTGAGTAGATCATCTTGCATGCCATCACAGGGCATGTATAGGACAAGCAGACAATCAGATCCAGTCAGCATGGGTTTATAAAAGGCAGGTCCTGCTTGACTGACCTGATCTCTTTCTATGGTAAGGTGACTCGCTTAGTGTAGGAGGGAAAGGCTGTGGATGTTGTCTACCTAGACTTTAGTAAAGCCTTTGACACCATTTCCCACAGTGTTCTCCTGGAGAAACTGGTTGCTCATGGCTTGGATGGGCGTAATCTTTGCTGGGTGAAAAACTGGCTGGATGGTCAGTCCCAAAGAGTGGTGGTGAATGGAGTTAAATGCAACTGGTGACCGGTCACAAGTGGTGTTCCCCAGGGCTCAGTACTGGGGCCAGTTCTGTTCTCATTAAATTCTGTTCTATCATTTACATAATTTATGCCCAAATATTCATGTTAAATAGTATGTTCCTTCAGCATTTGTTATTCCAGTAGAGGATGACAATGCAGCCATATAGTTCAGTTACACTGATGCTCACTTGATTTGCTCTGTGTGTTTATAAATTGTTGTACTACTGTAGAAATTAATAATTATTTCTCTGCTTCATGCTACCATGTAGAAATATTATGTTCATCTATCTCATTGAGTAGCAGTTCTTATTCTGATTCCTTTACTGTTAGAACTGCCTTAATGCTATTGATTTTCATGTTAGAATATGTATCTGGTTTATTTTTCCCTTATGTATATTTTACTATTTTCTATCCTGTTGTGTGCAACTCTTTAGTCTCTTGTTGCAAGGAATATTAATAACTAGGTTTCATACTAGAATTTTTCTTAAAAAAGCAACAACAAACCCCCCACATGTTCAGTTTCCATATTTATCTGCTTCTGTGTTCATGATGACTCCCAAATAATCCCAGAGTAGAAAAACAGTCCCAATGTTTACTGTCTGGCAGTGTCACTGTTTAAGGCTGGGCTGATGCTCTCTGTTAACACCTGCCTACCCCCAGGAAGGGAAGGGATGGAGAAAAGGGAGAGAGACTTATGGACTGGAAATTAAAACTACTTTAATAATACAATCATAATGGAAAATAGTATAATGATATTAATACTGACACTACCAGTAATGGAAATAAGAGGAAAAGTATACAAAACTGATGCTGAGTTTCCTGATGATGGTCAGGAATCGCAGGCCACAGGGGCTCACATTGCTGCTGCCCCAGCAGGGCGGGCACCCGGACGTCCCGGACCGGACTCCACAGCCGACAGGAACCGGATTCAGGAATGCACGGATCGGGGTCAGAGGCAGGAGAGCGAGTAGGGTCCCACAGGGATGGTGGCCATGGAAGACGAGGGCAAGAGCTTCATGATCCCTTAGCTTTATACT
>NW_009604422.1:25890-61506 GCF_000690535.1 Cariama cristata | reverse complement strand
GTGAGGGGCAAATATCTGCCTGCAGCGCTGAGGGGTGTCGGGGCGAAAAGAAAGTAACTGTGTCTGTGTGTGGGCTCTCTGACAGCTCCCTCCGGGGGAAAAAAAAATCAGCTAAGCGATGGTAAAGGTTACTGCACGGCAGCCGAGTAGGCGCTCAGTACTGTCACCTTATTTTTCCTTTCCGCCAGCAGTTTCTTCTTAACATAAATTCTGGTTTGTTTCGTTTGAAATTGATAAAGTTTGGAATGAAGGTTGGTTTGAGTTGATAGATTTTAGATGGAGCTAAAGCCGTTAAGTGCAGCGCGCTGTCTGCCTTTGGGTAACGTAAAGCGGGGGAGAGGGGAGAGCTGGAAAGGGACTGGGATGTCCTGCGCAGGCCAATGTTAAACCAGAATTTGAATCTATAGACAACGTGCGGTACTAGCTATGTCCCTGTTTGCGCAAATCGCGTGCCATAAATACTTCTGTGAGAATATCGCACTCCTTCATATTAAACTTGCCTATTGCTCTGAAATGTTCTGTTTAACTTTGGACATAGTAAATGTGCTGCATGTTCAGTGCGGTATGAATGCATTTTCAGAGACACCTCCTTGCTACAATAGTAAATATAGGCATGAAAGACACAGGTAAAGCATCGCGTGGGCTTGGAGTATCTCGTATCCTTTTTTTGAATAGAGATGCATGAGGTATATGTGCTTGGGCTGGGAATGTTCGTGTTACAGTCCTGGTTTCTCATATTTTCTACCGAGTCCAAACCCTATAGCTTAAGGAACAAATGGACATAGAGAGTGGATGACTTTCTCCCTAAAGATATTTAGCAAGCACGTCTCAGTAGAGGTTTTTATTTGTTTATCCTTTGTGTTCTGAAGTTTCAGTGGCCTGACCTTATTTCTTCTCTAACGTCATGATATATATGCAGTACGCATAATAACAGTACTGTCGGGTCAATATGAAAAAAGAGCTTTGGCTGTTGTCTTGTGATTGTAAGGGCCTTTTCCCCTTTGAAGCATTATTTGAATGAATTAGAAAAAAACCTGGCTGGGAAAGAATAATAGCTATATATGTTTCCTGAGTGTGCCAGGGACTTGGTAGTCCTGCTGGGGCTTTCTCCTGCCTGCAGCCGGCAGCGCGCTGCACAGTAATCCTGCAACTTCTGCCTTTCAGTGATTCTACTCCAGCGAGCCTGCTTCTCTCTAATTTTTATTTTGTTGGGAGAGGGAGACTAATGAGGATATGTGGGTGATTGACTCAAATTTTCCTCTTCATACAGAGGGGCTATAGGCTGTGTTATATTCAGAGATGATGCACTGCTGTGTTTAGAACAGCGATGCTTTAAAAAAAAAAAAAGTGCATTATTTTTTTTTAAAAAAAAAGTCATGCAACAAAGCACATTTAACAAAAGTAGACTGCATCTGCACTTGTGGTTTGTCTGTGGCTACCGTTCCTCCAGTTTCATCTTTCTGTAGAATATTTCTGTTTCAGATGTGTCTCAAAATAGCTGGGGAAAGAGAACTGAAACCTTATCTATTTCTCTGAAGGATAATTGAAAATGAATGTAATGATACTGAAAACAGTTGTATTGACAGCCCTGGGGGCTGACATCCTTTGTTTTTAGAAAGCACAGGTAAAGCATAAATTCATGTCCTCCAGACATTTCTGGTCACCTTTCCGTGTTGCAAGGATGGGCGAGGATTTTCACAAGCACCTAACTAATTTAACCTTGCTGAAAATTAGCTCAGATGGAGAGATACTGCACTGGCTGGCTGCCTGGGGCTCTGCTAAGCTGGGCCTGGGGAGGCAACCGGTTTCCCTGAGACGCGTGCCCAGAGCAGTAGCCCAGGTCCCTGTCTCCTCTGGGGCCCATCCTGACCTTGGTGAGGTCAGAAAGTAAATTGAGATAAAAGGCTCCTGAAGTGGATCACAAGGGAGGCAGTCTTTCAAAAAAGCATAAAATCAGGGTGGTGATTTTTAAAAGCTGTGGGTGCCCTGCTATAAGGACAGAGGTTTATAGTATTCAAGCGCAACCATACACAGAGTGTCATGATGAGGAACATCTGGCATCATTTTACCCTCTTTCACCCACAAATCTGCTTTCAAGTAGCAAAGTAAAGCCATTCTGCCAGGCAGAGGAGTCTCAGCCTCCTTTGGCGCAAGGAAAACCATGGGTGGGTGATGCATCACGCTCGAGGATGCGTTGGTGATGGTGGTGGTGCTGGATGTCCCTGCACCTGCACTGCTGCTCGGGTCTATTGTGTGAAGCCCTGTAAGCTGGTGCTGTGCTGATCCTGTTTGAGCCATACAGTGAGGTACATGCATGCTCGCATGGGCAGGCATCTCCTTGAGTGAAAACACTACTTTCCCATTGATACGGTGGCAGTGCAGGAGTGCCATGCTAGTCTGTCCTAATGATGGAGCTGATGGGTGCTGAATGGGCCCTGAGTCACCTGAAGGAAAGTTTCCCACCTGATGGGATTGGGAGGAAAAATAGGCTTTGACCTAGGGTCACTGAAGCATCAGTTCACTGATCTTCCCAGGACAGACCCACCTTCGACTTCATTCCTCGCTAGCAAACAGACACCAATGGGCTTGTGCCATGAAAGGCAGCACCTTTGTTTTTGAAAGGAGACATCTGATGGCTTGACATGTTGGGACATGGGAGCTGGTCATTCTTGTCTGTGAAATGATGGGCAGTGCTGAAGTGCCCTCATACAGTCTCCATCCATGTCCCTGTGCTTGGCACCATGACGGTGTCTGCTCCTCTTCCCCATTCGCTCTCCCTTTCCCATGGCTATCCACAGAAATCCTTGGGGTGCTTTCCAGAGCTCTCTATGCAAAGAGAAGAAAAGTTGAAATAGGAAGTTCAAAGGTAACACAATCTTGATGGACAGGATGTTTACTTGCTATTTAAAAAGTAATATCTGTATGTGCGGTGTTTAACAATATTTTAAACAGGAGATGTTAATATGGTTGCTTGTGGTTCAACTGAGGCTGGTTTCTTCGATGAATGTATACTGTGGTGTTTCTATAACATAGGCAGAGTTTACTAAATATATTAAACTACTTGCTAGCTAATCATGCTTGAAACATCTCTCTAATAGATGCGTATGTCATAATACATGTGTTCTTGTTATGTGTTTGATTCAACTGTCACCTGCTGCAGTAGTTTTTAATTCATCCTTAGGGCTATGAGTGAGGAGCTATTTGCGGAAGATCCTCTTAATTCGAGGGAGCCAAATTCAGGAGTTTCTGTTTGAGAAAAAAACCACCTGAGTATTTTTTTATTTCTCTTTCACTCAGAACCAAACTAACACAAAGTGATGGTTTAGCCAAGGAAGCTGCTACAGTGTGCTAGGAGAGGGATTCAGTGTATATAGACGTGCAGGGGTTAGTGATTAGCGTGTATACCTCTCTTCAGGGGGCTTTTGACCAGCTAGAGTGTACACAGTGATTTAATTCATGTGCGGGGGATATGTGAGTCTGTGCGTACTTGCACATTTGCTCAATAACCTTCCCTCCTACAAGTCATAGTTACTAAATCACCCCTCATTGCAGGGCTTTGTTTTATTTTTGCTTTAATTGCTCACATGTTACAGGCATTCATCAGTGTTTTGCAGTGGAATAATTTTTATAAGGTGCAGGGAAAAAGGAATCTTGTGCTACATTTTCCAGACTGGAATTGTATGGCATCGATGTAATTGCAAAGAAAACCCTAGTGAGAGAGCATTAGCTTTTTAGCCTGGGAAGTGGTACTGATTGACAGATGTCATTTTCGGTTTGAACGGCTGAGTTTTTAAGCTGCTTGCCGATAATGCTCTAAGTTGTGGATACAATATAAGTAATGACTCACGTGTCTTTGTGTGGTGTATATAGAGGCCCACGTAAGTATCATGCATGGCTGGATTTTCCCCTTACCACATGTATGTAGGCCTGGTGAGCAATGCAGCCACAGTTGTGTGATTGTGCTGCAAAAAGGAAGAAGAAAGCAGGAGTTATGGTGTAGCAGGACTCCATCCACGCTGCATGGCAATAGGCTTTTGGGTGGCTGTCTGGATGCGTTTCCCATTTCATTGGGATCTTATTTTCCATAGACTTTCCTGCACCTGGCTGGCTGTTTATTCTTGTGCAAAAGGGGTGTGAAGCACTGGCATTGTCCTTCCTCCACGTTCTCCTGGAGAACAATTTCTGGGTCTTGCTCACACCTGTTGGTGGGAGGTACGGGATATTCGGGCGCTGTGTGGAAGCCCTCAGCCCTAGCGAGAGCTCCTTAGCTGCTACCGCCGGGCTTTGGGGAACAGCAGAGGGTGAAGGTCAGTTCCCTAGTGTAAAATAGCTACCCTATGCAAATTCGTTTACTCTGACTTTGCACAATAGAGCTCTATAGTTAGCTTTCTCTCAATTCCTTGTAGTGTAGTGAATGGTATATCTATATGGAAGTGCTGAAATCATCCCCACGCTTTGTTTCTCACTCTGTATGTTCATTGCCTATACTGCAATAACCGTTCCAAATACCACATCTCACCCTTGCAGTTAATATCACTAAGTAAAATTGTACTCCAGTGCACACTGCTGTACACACCTTCAAATTTAATAATTTCCATCTTCTTATACCTAATTAAAACTGCAAGTATCCCAGAAGAAATAAGAAACAATAGTGAACAAAAGAAGACGTGAAAACGCTATTCATTAGTGAGGTTTCTTTGCAAATCATATTACTTTGTATTCTTATAATCTCTAAATTATTGCCTAGATTTTTCTTATACCTAATTAAAACTGCAAGTATCCCAGAAGAAATAAGAAACAATAGTGAACAAAAGAAGACGTGAAAACGCTATTCATTAGTGAGGTTTCTTTGCAAATCAATATTACTTTGTATTCTTATCATCTCTAAATTATTGTCTAGATTTTGGGGTAACTTCTCATTTGATGGAGTGACTGGTGATGGAATCAGCCTCACTAGGGGGTTAACATCTCCCATATTCTGCAGACAGTTGCTTGTTGAGGACTAATATGGGACTGGGGAGAAAAGGCTCTTTCTAAACTCACTCTGCTTTCAGCACGATTGGTATATAGCCCTGAAAGCAAATGAGAGTGTGTGTGTGTGTATGAGAAATTAATCCTGCTCAGGGTTGGATTAACTGGTGCAGAAGACCCTGGGCAGGGTGCCAAAGCAGTGCTGGCATTTGCTGAAAGTGGGTCTCCCAGAGATTATTTCGGTTCATGCCTCTGACCTGTGGGTCACCTGTCCCAAGGTGGCGGATAGTAAAGCATATTGACTGCCAACAACACTTCTGAAAATGAAGTGTGTAGTATCTCTGTATATAGGGATTTTATGGGTAATCATATTTATACTTGAAAACTGTTCTATTTATTGTGACAGGCAAATGAGTTTTTCATTAGTTGTGGCAGTATTTGACTGTAGGGGTCTTGTTACAAGCGGTGAGAGCAAAGAGCATCCCCGTTCTCATTTTGTCCTTTGCTTTCACAGCATTTCTGTTAACTTTTCTGTGTCGACTTGATGCCAGACTGTTCTGGTGGGACCTAGGGACTGAATGTTGTTTGCTAGGTTTTGTTGTCTTATTTGTCTTCTCTTTGACTGATCCTTTCCCTCCCCTACATGGAAGCATTCTTGCCTCTGATCTTTCTTCATTTCTTCCTTACTTAACTCCTGATTTCTTAAGAATTATGGGTGATATGTTTAGCTATCGTTCAATTAATTTAGAGGTAGCAAGTGCCTCTTCAGGAAGGTTTGTAGGATCCCCTGATGTGTCCTAGGGAATCATTTGCATGCTTAATCAAAACAAGTACTCCGGCAACCAGAAGATTCATATTGTTAATAGCATAAAATAAATTTGCTAAACAAATACAATTACCATTTCTGACATCTAGCAGGAATTAAGAAGTGGTGGCCTCTAGACATATAACCTCAAAATTGATAGAGTTGCTTTCTTTTTATTAAATAATTTTACATTAATGATATCCATACCTGCAGAGCATTGCATTGAGATCAATCTAAAAAAGGATTAATCCTAAAGGAAAGGGAGGTTCCTGGAAAGTGAAAGCAAAGCATTGATCCCAATCGATTGCCCTCGGGAATCGGCAGGGAGTACTGATGGCACAGCAGGGTACCAAGCTGGAGGTCAGGAGAGATCTTACCTCCCGGAGGCTAAATAAGAGCGTGGCTGCCAGCCACAAGCCTTGTGGTATGAGCCCACGGTCAAAGCATATGCTGCAGCCCTGCGTATCGCTGTGCTTTGATCTAGGATTCATCCCCATTAGGATGTTGTCCGTTCATTTTTCTCCCCGTCTATCCCACTCTAAATCAGTGTTTTGCTTTGAAAACGTGTTTATCTGAGTGAAGCTGGTCCAAAATGAGTCAGAACCACCTTCTCTGTAGTTCTTGCCGAGTTAGTCTCACCGGTATTTCTGTTCCTTGACACTGTCCTTGATTGTCTCTTGAAGGGTCACTGTAATTCTCTGGCATTAAAAATAACGTTCAAGATGACTGCAGTTGACAGGGCTGGGGAAGGGAGTCCTCTGGTCTAAGATTTACTGTGGGTCTGACAGTACAGCAAAGGGGGTGTGCTCAGAGATATGTGATAATTGATTGGATGCATAAACATATTTTTCCTGTTAGAAATGTTGATAGCACTTTTATTTTAAAGAAAAAGGGAAAATAGCAAAAAGGGGATATAATAAAAGCCATATACATCAATGAACATGATACAGTATATAAACAGTGTGCTCCTCGTTGCCTCCCCCCTCAACAGCCAGCGTCAGCAGAAATCTGGAGTTCTTGCCCTCTCCATCAAGTTGAAATCACTTTTTTATGAGAAGCCTTTATGATAAACCAAGGCCCCTTGCTATGAAAACCAGCTCCTTTTTGTGGTTCAGTTTACATCCTTTTCTGCCTATACTAGTAAACGCATCCTAATACAGTGGGGAAGCATGGAGAGGTCAAGTAACACTAAGTACCCGTGGTCCAAATTTGCCCTCTCACATTGTACCTAATACAGCAGTTCTGCACAAGGGCTGTGTAAGGTGGTCCATGCGAGATGACCTACGCAGACATCCCGGTTTAGCCCCCAGGGCTCAAGAAGCTCCTCACAGCAGGCTTTGTCAATGAAGTCTGGAGAACAGAAAAAGACTTGTCCCAAGTGAATGAATGTGCGGTGACCTCTATAAAATTTGCCTGGATAGCAGAGGCTGTTCCCGTCTTTGACTACCTCTGGAGAGAAATCGTTATGGATCGAAGCACACAGAGCCCTAATGAGAAAGTGCCTACAACTGACTTGCAGATGGTTCAGTGTAGCTCTGAAAGAGCTGTTTTAGTCTCGCTGCAGATAAAGTCTCTGGGTTGCTTGCTCTGATTTCATGAAACTTTCTCCGACTGACACTGCCGTATTTTCTCTGTGATAGACCTTGCTGTGCAGCCACGTGGCACCACGTGGATACAACACTGGAAATTTTTGGCTGAGAGACTTGTCAGCGAAAGCAGGACCTGCTGTGAGATACCAAGGCTGGAGTGAAAATGTGTTTTTCAAGGAGCTGTGAGGCTTGTGGCCTGGCTTAAGCAAAGCTTAGGCATCAGGGCTGCAACCTCAAAAGCAGTGCCTGTTGAACTGGGAGGTGGTTTGAAGGAAGCATGTGCCTGTGTTTGAGTTGCACCTTGGCCAGTCTGGAAGTTTGGGTGGTTTTTTGTTTGGTTTTTTTTTTTTTTTTTGATACGGACCCTTGCAAGAGCCTATTCTTCTTCTGTTCCCCGCAGTGCTTCCTAGCAACCAAGCCTTTTGCTTGCTTTACGAAGTTCAAGTGATCCTCAGGCTACTGCAAGTCAGCTGCGTTATCAGCCAGAGGAAAGCTGCGTAGCCTCAAGGAGGATGGATGGGTTTGAGCCTGGGAGAGCTCTCCTGCCTGTGGAGAGGAGGTTTCCATCTGCAAAGCAAGGATGGAGAAGGCGCTGTGCAGAGCACCGGTGTGATGCTATGCCCTGTTTGCAAGTGTAGAGGGGGAATTGAGCCGTGGCACACAAAGAAGCCATTTTAATTTCAGTCTCTGCTGGAAGCACCATGTGGAAAAGAAAAAGTGATCAGTATAAAAAGAAATGTTTATGTTTCTAGGAGAAGAGACCTCCCAAATAATTAACATCACTTGACAAACTGCTGTTTAAAATGCAAGTGGTTTAAGTGCTGCAGCTCAACAGGCATTCGTCACAGCTCTGGCGTAAGTGTGATACGCACTGTGGGCTGGTTGCTGCTTTAAAGTAAAGATGATTTCTGGTAAACATCTTTTGCTTAAGGAGAATGTCTCCATGATTTTAATTTTTCTTGCTTGGAAAAGCTAAATGTTAGAAAACTGGACAAATGGCAATTTGGTGGCAAGGATGTTGGGGGTACAGTTTTGGAATGAAATAAATCCTGGATTTTAGTTTCTGTTGCACAGATCAGGCTTTTGGTCAGAAGACAGACGGACAGAAATGTTTCATTGGCTTCAGCTTTTGGGAGGAAGAGAGAGAAGGAAAAGGGCTTTTGGGGAAGAGTTTTGGAAGCTACAGCTTCGGCTCTGATCTGTCTATCTCTAATATTCACTGACAACTAAAAGTACTTTAGATAAAACCTTACTTTTCTCTAGGGCTGTTGGGAGACTGACTGGAGACATAAGGATTGTTAAGAATTGGTATTTTTCAAAGGCTAAAAAAATAGCAGCTTACACAGAGACTGAGATTAAAAAAAAAGTTAAAAGAAAAAAGTCTCTCTGGAAGATAGAAATATATGGGTGTCTATAGTATGTGGAAGCATCCCAGATCAAAACGACTTCTGTCTTTGCACACCAAATAGAATAAGATTATCAAATATAAAATAGAGCCTTAAGAATCTAATTCCTTTTACAAAGACATTATTGATGCTGTGAATTTCATGCAGCTTGGAAAATTGCTCAATTTATTTTCTGGTTATCCTAAACTAGTTCAATGCCACCCTCTGATTTTTCATCTCCAAAGAGAAAGAGACCCTCACTGGTGCTGTTTTCTGATTCTGAGTGAAGCTATGTATTTAGAAGGAATGCAAGTTTGGGAGTCCTGATGGGTGCTGGTCCATCTCACATGGAACTGGAGCTGCAGCTGCAGTATGGTAACAGTTGCTGTCCTTCTACTCTTAATCCTTCTGTCCATCAGTGGCTTTGCAAAATTGGCCAGAGATCTTGATCAAGCGGCATGGCTGTGACAAAGTTCCTGGACAACCTGTCTCCTTTCTGTCCAGCCCAAGGCTCTATTGCTTGAGCAAGGGTGGGTGATTCAATGTCTAGATATCGTGTCTCTATATCTCATTGCTTGGATTTTTGGATGGTTACTGACTGTAAAATGATCTTACTTTCCTTGGCCTATGCTACTCTGTCCATGGCTTCTAGCAGTCAGGCTTAGGTGGGAAAATGCGCAAGGCTCTCTTTGGGATGCAGTAGAAGATCTTGCATCACGTTAGAAATTAATTCTTGAAATGGTGATGCAGTGATTACAGTTCCTTGTATCCTTCTTGGCAGATGTGTAATGGCCTTTATCGTACAAAGGATAAAACATTCAGGCTATCTGTTCCCATGGTAGAAAGGATAAAATACAGAGAAATACCCTTCAAATATTCTACAAATAGATTTGAAAGAGTGCTAAAGTCATTCAGCATGTTTGCAAGAGATGACTGCAGTTCTTACAATGCTCTTCACCAGAGATCCGGTAACCTCAGCTGTTTTGCTGGAAGATGTTTCTATCCCATTATCTGTAAAGTGACTATCTGAACTCCCTTTACCCGCTTGTGAGTTATCCCACAGAGACCTTCTACTCTGAACCCTCATACAGCAAAGCTGCTCACTGGGAACTCCAGGTTATGCGTCATCCCAAGCTGATTGCTGCTTCAGACTGACCAGTGTACAGACCATTGCTTGAAGGAGACAGAGAAGTTCTTTAGCATATGATAACTGGAATGTTTTGAGATTCATTGGCTATGTATACATGATAATTCATACTTTACATCTTCTCTTAATCCTGTGCTGGGAAATCTGTGCTTGAACCCTTGTGGACAGACTTTATCAATTTTGTCTTCAGTGTGTGGCAGAAGCAGTAGCTTTATGAGACATATATGCCTTGTACTGCTGGCTCAGGTGATGCAGGAGGAGGTGTGTAGTATTGTGTGGGCAGCTGTAATAAAGTGTAAATATTGGCAAGTTACCTTAAATAACTTCAGTACTCCAGAGAAGTGATTTTGCAGTGCACCCTCTGGAAAAAATAAAGATTGATAGCAGTTTAGGATTTGTGCAACTCCAGTTTGATGGCAAATATTTTGTGTTTTTCCTCTATGTACTATATTTACAGCAGCGGGTTCAGATTATACATTGAGATCTGCTTTTGGGTGCAGAAAACTAATCAGCGAAATGCTTCATGGCCCGGAGGTCTGGATTTGCAGACTCCAGTTCAACAGCTGCATCTCCCTATGCTGGCAGGAAGGAGCATCTGTCAGGGATGCAGTGTTGTCCTTATTAAATTATAATTTAGAGCTGTGGCATAGAGAAACAGTTGCAATTATATACTAAAAAGGAAAATCCAGTGTTTGTTTTTTTTTTTTTTCAGAAGAAATGCCCTTTAGCTGGACAACAACGCAAGGATTTTCCACAGTTTTTCAAGCTACAAAGAGCAAGGAAAATGGATAAATGAATTGCCCTGCACACTTAATTGCTCCTTGCTCTTCTGAAATAGTGTAGGTGTCTTTCCACCAAGAGAATAAAGCCCCCTGAGCCCTTTAGGCTTATCTCCTATTCGCACATGACCTTCAAGGCAGTCACGCCATGAATGTGGCTACATCAGGAACAATGCTCTGAATTGCGCGACATTGAATTTCTTCCTCTTTCCACTCTCATCAATACCCCAATATGCAAAAATGCCCTTTCGCATGAATTTTAAAACAGCATGTTGTTCCTATTCCAAGCTGGCTTGCTTTTCTAGCACATTTCTCTTCTTTCAGCTATTTAGAAATGCAATTATCTTTTTAGCTTCATGGTGTTCCTCCCAAGTCACCTGCTATACGTTACCAAACTTCAGTAAATGGTAACTGGTCATCTGAGTCAGGAAAGGTCATGTGAGTAAGTCTTCAGCGGTATAAAATTGCTGAAAATGGAATCATTGGAAAGTTTTCTTCTGCATAGCTTACACACATTGATGTTAACATAATTTCCAAGCTAGGGATGGCAAAGCTTCCTTGGCACCCTCTCACAAGAAATGTTACGGTAGCCTTCTCTACAAAACGACTTCAGTTGACTCTGTTACCCAAGTCATAAGAAAATAATCGTGAAAGTTTATAGGAGTTCCGTGAGGGCTTATAATGAAAAGGCTTTTAGCTTCTAGTTTGAAGTGTGTTTTTGCCTATGCAAACAGAGAGGACTGGAGCTCTTTTCATGTGCTGTTACGGTGACAGCAGAGGTGTGGAATCACCTCCTGCCATCCTCTGGTGCAAGGAATTGCGTCGGCCATGGGTATTAAATGGCACATGTACTGACAGATTCATTAAAATCAACTGAGCTTCACATAAAACATACTGTTACTTACAAAGTTATCTTCCTCTTACTCCCATTTATTTGCAGTTTCTGTTCTCATAAGCAGACTGTAAACAGTTTGTCGCAAGATTCGTCTCTTCTTTCTGTCCTTGTGAGATTCAGTATGAGGGGGTGGCAAGCAGGTAGGATCACTTTTAAAGAAATAAAACATCTCTACATGCTCTTTTCCTTAGGCAATAAGGATTCAACACCCTCGGTCTTTTACTGGCTGACCTGTTGCAGCAGATGCTGAGGAAAGAAAACAAGTTCCTGTATGGACTACTCCAGCAGCTATTTATAGCAAAACATTAAGTAATAACTTCATGGGTCTGGCATGGGAATTGCTAGGAAGGTTGATGGAATAGTATTCATGCTTTTTCTTTGGAATAAGCACCAGGGATGCTGTTTATCTTTGTTAAAATAAACTGTAACTTTATGCCCTGAGCGGCTGTTAAAGTTTCATGCTTTAATTCAATGGTCCAGGTTCAGATGGTGGTCTGCTAAAGAAACAGGGTTAATTACTGGTAGAGGGTGTTTAAACTGGTGCAAGAGATGTGCTGCAGAGCCAGACGAGAGCGTGAAAGTCAGTAATTTAGATTCCACTTGTGACTGTGGTACAGAAAGTGCAGATTAATGAAGGAATGCACACGTGGAAGGCCAAATTCCTGCGTAAAGGGAGAAATATTGCCCTTTCTCCTGGTTTTGCCTCAGGAGTACTTAAATTATTTGCATGGAAAAAAAGTAATATTTTAATTGTGTAGTAGTTAACACTTCTAGAGCTACTAGAGACCTGTTTGGTCTGGGCAAAAGTTCTTGGTTATAATTTCTCTTTGTGCAGCGAGAAGTTACTGGAGAGCAGGGCTGGTGTCCTGCGCTGGGTTGGCAGCTTTACTTCGGTGCCCTCGTGCCAGCTCTGCCAGGTCGGCTGGAAGTTTAACAGCTTGATGGTGGGAGTCAGGCGTGGATCTCCTGTGCTTTAAGCCCAGCAAAGCACTTGAAAAAAGTGCCATTTTGACGACAAACTCTGTTACCTTGCTTAGTAGCCAGTACAAGTTACTTTGCAGGAGTACATTACAGATTAACTAGTGGATGCTACCAAAATAAATCCATCTGATTATAACTTTGTGAGTTTGGGGAGCCTCAGTTAATCATCACTAGGACCTATTACATTTCAGGAGTGGGGTGGTGGTGTTTTGGTTTTGTTTTTAAATGAGAAGATATAAAGCATGTCTGTCTTGAGGAGATCAAGCCAGGAGAGTGCAAGAGATTAAAAAAAAAAAGGGAATAAACCAAAGTGAGAGAGAAATGTGCTGGATAAGGTGAGGCCAGTGAAGGAAGTAGAAGACTTGAAAGAGGGAAGTGGCCGAGCAACTTTAATACTTGTGACAAGGGAAATGGAGGAGGAGGAGGAAGATGTTTTGGAGAGGAATGGATGGCAAACCAAGCACAGGGGAAGGTCGTGTGTTCTGTGAGTTTTCCTCAAGGAGAAATGGGCAGAGGGAGAGATGAGAGAGAGGAAAGGAGAAATTCAAGTAAGTACGTGGGTCCTATAATCCTGAAACATTTAAGAGGATGTTAAAGGTGGCCAAATAGTAAAGGCAATAATAAATTTTCACCTGCCTGATTAGCTGCTAGCTTTAATAACCCCATACTTTAAGGATTTATTTGCTGCCAAACATAGGGGAAAAAAGCCATATCTTTGGGGTCTAGTCAGTGTGTAGCAAGACTAGAATTTCAGGTGCATTTTTCCTTTGTGAGCAAAGAAAATTCATATTCCATTTCACAATGGCATAAACCCTGCAGCCAGGAGACCCTCAGCAGATGTATGTTTAATGTTTAAAGAGCTTCCCTTTAGGATTGCTTTTGGACTTTGTATTGAATGAAAATCTTTGATATTTGGGTAACTGGTGTGGATAGAAATAGTTTGGAGATTGTACCAACTAACAACAAAGCAAGTAGTGCAATTTTTGTTGTGCTGAAAAAGGGAATTCTCAGTTGATCAGAAAGAAATGAGAATAGGCAAAAAAAGACATAGAGGAGACATACTGGGTGACAGTATATATACAGCCACAATCTGCAGAAAGGAAAAAGTAATGACCTGAGTATGAGGACATCAACACCAGAAGGTTTTTGCAAAAGGTTCAGAGGCCTGCTCACACAGCTAAGCAACATTGTCCATAAAGAGACAGGACTAAGTGCCCGCTCAGGTGACTCCTGTGGTAATGAGGGCTGACCCTCAGCCCTGGTTGATGAGAGCAATGTAGCTGCAGAACGGACACTGTGGCGGTCTGGAAGTTCTTGGTTGTCTCCATTGAGGGGTGGAAGATCTCCATCACAGAAGCATCTGTAGCTGGACATTGTCCTTTGGCCATTCGAACACCTGGGGGTGTCCCTTGGCTGCTCCGTGGGCAGGGGAGCGCTGACTCTCGGGTTTGGAGGAGAGCTGTTTCACATGAGCTTGCAGGCAAGCAGAGGAGGTGTGCTTAAACCACTGAAAGCAGGGAACGGGAGCGTTTGGGCAAAGCACCGCTTGGGCTCCAGAAAAATAATCACTACATCTCAGAAGTGCTCACTATGTTTTAAATATGGATGGGGTAAGGAGCCGCTTCTGGCAGGCATGCTCTCAAGAAATCCTGCAAGGAACAACAGCATGGGACTTCAGGAGGAAGAGTGTGAAACAAGTATGATTTGGGCACTGCATTTTTAAACAAGAGTACACACAAAATGACCCAACTTTAAAGTACCTTGAAGTGACTCCAAATGGATGGTTTATATTAGGAAAAAAAGACACACTCCAAGTGTAAATGTCATGTATGATAGAAGAAAAACTGCTTCCTGAGATTCTTTAGAAATGACATTACGGCATAAAACTTCGTGGTATGTGGTACTGAATGATAAAAATAATCTACACTGTCCGGCTGGATAAGAGGAGAAGTAGAAGAACAGGCTCTGGGATATATATCCTTGACCCATCCAGATGCTAAATTAAAGTGAGGGCATATACATGTGACATCTGCAATAAATGAAAGCAGCAAAATGCAGAAGAGGTAACAAAGCCACTGGAGATTTCACAACTGCAGTCCAAAGTTGTCCACAATGTTTCTGAACAGAAAGGAATATTATGCCTTACTAACATGCTCTGCTGTAAGGTGGGAGCACATCAGGGCTGTGCTGGGCATACCCGTGCTGCGAGCAGAGAGGTATTTGGGAAGGCACAAAGCATGCGTGGATGCTGAATCCCCAGCATGGCCGAGCCCATAGGCTCTTTACTGTTCGCTGTGATCTAAGCTCACCTGGCATGTTGGCCTCTAAACCTTTAGTGGCTTTTGAGGAACTGATGGTATTTGAGGTATAAATCGCTATAATCTCAGGGATATTTCATATAGTGCAACTCTAGAGTTTGCTGTGAGATGAATGGTGCTGTCCCTGTCTTGGAGTGTTTTCCAGGCTTTTTCTAGAGGCATTCCCTCCAGGAGTCTATGTTCTCTGCCCCGGGACTACGAATATGAACCCAGCACCCATACCACCTTCTTGCAAGTGCTGTCTCTGCAGAGATGTCCCTGCTTTCTGTTCTGTGTTGGGGAGCCTGCACTATTCCAAGGTCTTACTGTTCACTTGCCTTATGCCAGGGACACTTGGCAGGGCCAAAATTTTTGGAGAGAGCAAGGTAAGATGGTGTCTCCAGCCTGGGACTTCCGTCTTTCTTGATGAGAGGTGGTGTCTGATTAGGAAGCTGTGCTAAATGAGGATATGGGAGGTCAGAAACAACAGGAAATTTTTGGCCACTATGTTCTGCATCCCTAATCTATAGTCTTATGCACTAGGATGAATGATAGAGCAGTGGGAGAGTGTCCTCCAGTTGACAATCCAGAGAAGCGCAATTCAGAGATGGTCTTCATTACCCTCTTAAGACCCTATCTCTTTCTACTGGTGATAGAAGGAGTATAAAGAACAGCATCCTAATTTAGCTCACTGTAATATAAATATGCAGTCTGTGTAACCTGCTCCAGTTCAGCATCTTGAGTCTAGAGGCACATCTTTGATTTTACACAAGTATAACTCAAAGCTACTTCAAGGACTTGAGTTCAGAACCACAGCTTCTCTAACTTGCATTTTATTTGCATGGCTTTGTCAGTAGGCTACACCATTTTCTACCATCTCTACCATGGATTTTGGTTCTACAGGTCCACTTGCTTGTCTCTGCCACTCTTACGTTTGTTTTTTTTTCTGCTCTCCATTGCTCCCACCTTCCTTCTCATCCTGACAGATATCTAAAGTCTAACCTTGACAGGTTACTCCTCTTTCTGGTGAACTCTCAGTATTCAGACTTCCAAGCTATTACACTCTACATGGAAAATGTGCCCAGGATAGACTTTCCATTAAACTGTATTTAAATTGGAAGAGAATGCTGGCACATCTACAAGTATTCCAGAATTAGATCCCAAAATACTAAGGCTAGTTAATCTTTTGGAAGAACAAAAACTCTTACTGATTTATATTTAGCAGAGGGAATGCATTTTAAAAACACAGTCTATATGAGGCCCCTTGAAGAAAACATCTTTTACATTGATTTGTAGTGCATGGAAATGCTACGTGGCCATAAAATACTTGCAGTCGGGCTCTGCTTTTATGCAGCTACTTTTTTGCAGTGTGAACTGTCATGAACCCTCTGAGAGTGGCTGCTGTGCTGACTGTGGGCTGTGCGGTGAATCACGGCTACCTCTGGGGCAGCAGTTTAGCTGTTCATCACAGCTGTACCTGGTATTGCAGGAGGGGAAGGGAGAAAGCAGCGTGCAGTTAGCACTACAGTGGAAACACTAGACTTGTGAGGATGAGGCTTTGGTTCAAAAGCGATGCAAGGTTTGTACTTGTACGGTAGCCTAGGACCTGTCTAGCCCAGGTGCCTGCCTCTGGCAAGGGCAAGGGGATGTGCTATTTGGGGAGAGCACATGTGGAGACACCATTTGGCTTCCTGGCAGATCCGCAGAGGACATGGGTGAGAGCAGAAGCTGAACTTACCCTTTCTGTGTGCTTGTACGAGGTTAGAGAGAGGGGCAGAGGTGCTGTTGGCCCTAATCTCAGCAGCACTGCTGAGTGTCTACAGTAACTAGTTAGGCTTAGTTTACATGATTATAAATTAGGAGGAACTCTGTGCATAGTTCTGATCTATACTAAGAAAATGAGTAACTGGAATTACGGTAGGTGGGAGAGTTCACTGGCTTGTCCCAAGTGGACAGTTTCTGGAAAAGGAGCTACAGCAGGGAACCGGTTCATTAATGCAGTGAGTCAGAGAAGCAAACATAACTTATTTTATAAAGTATACATAATCTTATGGCCAACAGTGTGTCAGCTTATCGTTGAGAAGATAAGGATTATCAAGAGGAGGTAGCATGGAAAGTTTTGGGTTTTTTTCTTCCTTCTATCCCGCCATCTGCAGCACAGACAGATCAGCCATCACCCTGGGCAAGCTGTTCCTCCTCCTCCTGGAGCATCAGATATTAGCAAAGGAGAAGATTCCCAAACTGCACATTTGCAAGAGAAGGATAAACAGAATTTTTAAAACATCCCTAAATCTTAAACTGAACTGAACTTAATCTTGCTTTCTTGTGTTAGAAGACATAAATATGTTTTTACATTTCTCGTTAGACTGCTGACAGACCTGACCTGATCACAGCAGAGCAAAACCACTCTAAATCAAGAAAAAGATCTTGGGTCCTTCCAGAGCACCATTTTTTACTTTGATCTTCTCATTTCCTACTCACAACATCTAACTTACAATGCCTTAGTAATAATAATAAAGATGCAAAATCACCAAGATGCAAAGAGAATAAGGTCAGAAGTGCCTTGCTGCTCTCAAAAATAAATAATTGTATAGCACATGCAAGTTGGTCCTGCCTGTGAATCAGAGGAGCTGCTAGAAGATAGTGTGGGGAGAAGCGACTGCTGGCGATGGAGGGATCTCGGTCTCCTTTCCATGGACCTGGCTGGACCCCGGGGGACGTGGCTGCCGAGGCAATTCACCCTGCCACTGTCCAGCGTCTTTTCTGGGGGGGCTGCTCACCCCCTCTCTCCTTACCCAGCAGATGGGAGCATATGGCTGCTTACTTATAGTCTTGCTGTTCTTATGTGCTTAGTGGACTTATGGTCCACAGGGGCTTGGGGGGATTTGCACAGGGAGAGGGCGAGGAGGGAGCCTGCAAAGGGTGGGCTGCACCCAAGGGAAGCGGAGTGGTGCGGAGGTCTCATGGCTGTCCTCTGTGGTGTGCCACGTCAACGACTGAATTGCTGTGAATGACTCCGAGAGATGCTGAGTAAACAGTGCCTGATTAAGGACCAGGAGATGGTTAATGATTACATGACATCATTACTGAAGATGTGAAGTTTAAAAAATAATTTATAAGGGGAAGGGTTTCTTCTCGACAGCTAGAAATACTTACATATTCACACACCTCTCTTCTGACATCATATTTTCTTCACAAAAAAAGGGCGTGATCAGCCACCTTTGTGGTGCTTGGTATTTTTAAGTGCTTGCAGTGCCGTCAGCTGGATTGTTCCTCCTGGAGACGGTGTGTGTGAGGGTTTGCCTCCCCAGCTCAATCCTGCCCTGCTGTCCTCTCCTCCTGCTTCTCCTGCTTTTTGAGGGTCTTCCTCACCTTCCTTCCCGATCTGGCAGAGTCTCCTCTAGGGTCTGCCCAGGAGCATCTTCTCGTCCCTCTCTGGGTAATTTCGACCACAAACAGTAGTTCATCTATATCTTTCCTACAGACAATTAACAGATTTGCCTCTCCTCTGTACTATTTAAATTTCCTTTGGCCAACCTAAATTTTTTGCTCTGGGTTTTTTGTAAAATATTACAAACAACTCAAGCTTGATATAATTGAAGCAGAGCTTTTATTCTCCTGTCACTGCTCAGCTCTTTTACCTTCTTTTTTCAAACTTTATAAAAATTGCCACCCTCTGGACTTTTACTAATACTCATAGCCTCAGCATCATCTTCAAGCAAGCCTTCCTGAAGCCTCACATCCAAGTTGTAACCAGGGACATGTAAGTTGAGGGGTTCAGCTGATGCTAAAAAAGCCCCATGCCCAGGTAACTGCCTGGCACTCCTGCAGAGGTTATTGTCTTCACATGAGGAGCAACTGTTGAAGAGGACACATCTCTACTCCTCAGCTACTGCACTGCACATGATGGAGGGCAAATGCACGTCCCAGCTGAGCACAGAGGCAGAGGAAATGGCAGTCTCTGTTTCAGCCCATCATCCTGCAATCAACTCCAGCTTCTATTGCCCACTTTTTGTACTGGGGTGGGGGCTTCTCATAGATGTGTGTAAAACCACCCTTGTTGTCTTTCAGATCTGTTACTTTAAACACAGTTTTGCTTTTTGGACTAGAAAAAAAAAAAAAGCACAAGTCCAAGCCCCACCCTGAGTGGTATTATCTCCTTTCATGTGCATGTGGCCTGTCTGCACCTGCCTCTTGTCTCGTAGTTTGCAATTTAAATGGAAAATCTTACACTATGTGCAAACCTACTCTCTTGATACATCTCGTCACTGCTAAAATAGCACAGATGAAAATAAGTTACGTTTTGGCTTTGACTTGTTTTGGAGTCTTGGATGGGAGTGCTTGATCTGACCTGCTGGCTGAGATCCACCTTGTAGATATGTCCCTAATTCACTGAAGTTTAACCCCAGATGCTCCATAATTTCAGGTGTTCTAGATTTAATGCTCCAGAATTAACCCTTTTCATTTCTATCATTGAATGCCCCAACACCTGCAAAGCTATAGTCTGTCTTTGTGGAAGAGCAAAGCTTTGCTTTTTGCTTCCTGATCATCTTGTAATGCCAAGATGAGCAGTTGACCATGGTGACAGCAATCTGATAGGGTCATTATCATCATAACAGGCAAAGGGATGGTTGGATATAGTCTGGAGATACATGATTACTTATTCCTTCAAGAGCAGAAAACGTTTTTAAAGGCAGTGAAGAAACCCTTGATTTTAATTTGCATTAATTTATGGTTCTTCTTCTTCTGTGCACATGCCCTGGGTCAGGCTGCATGTGAGAAAACAAGGTTTGCAACCCCTTTTCAGTTTCCACCGGTGTTAAGCTAATATTTATTTTTAGTAAACTATATCTCGAACTGTGCTTTTAAGAATCCATTTGCAAAGGCGCTAGCACAACGAATTCATTGTAGTTTTCTCCTTTTGAACTTTATTAACAAATGTAAAGGACTAGTTACGCTGTATTTCAGTGATAATTCTCAAACGTATGGGACCACCTCAAAAAACAGTAAGACTTATAAGCATTAATGTCATAGCTGATTTTTTTTCTCCCTGTGCTGCTAGTAACCATCCAGCTTTGGAAAGGCCGTGCAGGTGCTCTTTCAGGGCTAGGACTTTCCTGCTGCACCATGCGTGCATCCCTGGGGCAGGGCTACCCTTACGTTCCCCACACCTGCGCTTGGTTTCCTCTTCTTCCTTCTCAAAATCCTTCATTTTAAATGATTATACAGTAAGGCCACTTGCCAGATAAAGCACTGTGTATCAGCCTCTTTTGCTAATGTAATAATTTTGAAAATCTTTTCTCCTTTGATAGTGTGGTGGTTTGCCCTGTCCACTCTTTTCACTGTCACTGGCCTGCAGGACAGGTACCTCTGTCACCATCCCCAGGCCTCTCCTCTCCTCTTCTCCTCTCCAGGTGTACAGGGATTTGTCATTCCCACTTGCTACTGCGTGTCAGTCCCTGGGCTCTGTCTTTTCTGTTTCTTTCAATTCTGAATGCCACTTATTTCACATGCTCTAAGAAGTTTATCTTAAATACCTTGCAGTTAGTTTTCAGTCTGAAATGAGTTTTGACAGTATTCTGATAGGTGCCTATTGAAATTTTTTTCAACTGGAAAAAATGTACTTAAAAAAATTAAATCCAGTCATTTCTTGCAGCATTTAAGAAATCCTAAGCCTTTAAGATTATGCCTAATGTTTGGAGAGCATGAACACTTCTGGTGGTGAAAACCCCTAACAGGCTTTCAGATGCATTTTGCTAAGCTGAGAACATCCAGTGCTGCCTTTTATATAGCGTGTGGGTGTTGCTCAGGCCTTGAGATCTAGGAGACCAGGGACATCTAATGCACATGGAGGGAGAAATGTGCCACCTTTGGGGCAATATTCTGCTTTCTCAAACAGGGCTCCAAAAAAGATTCACTTAGGAGTGGGACACTGAAGGCAGAGTGGTTCAGACTGCTTCACATTGCAGTTCATGTTAACATCTCCTTCACCTTGGCTTACTAAAAGTTTCAGAAGATCCAACCCACATGCTTGTGGCTCAGAGGAGCGAGTGGTACATCACCACTTTTGCTGCTCTCTTAGTGGGGCTCATGGTATTAGGGGCAGGTTGTGTTCAGGGTTCAGACCCACTGCTGAATGAAATGGTTCTAACAGCATCTATTGTTGGGCATGAATTGAAAACTGAAGTCTATCCACTCTTTAAAACTATAAGAGCGAGCAGATGCTGTTCTTTGTGACCCCCAACGTGAAACCTGGAAAGCTGTATGGGGGTCCATGGTGCGTCTCTAGATTTGTAGCCCTTTGACACAGAGGCTGGTTTCAGACTGGCATGATTTTGCTCTTGTGACTTTTGTCACAAGATACCGGTTTGTGTAGTCCTGGCATGTTGTTACAACTCCTGCTTGTCACGGGGAAGTTGTGTTATGTTGTGGAATGGGAAACTTGCAGTGCCCTTGAACATGCTCTCGTATATTAGCCTTCTTTCAAATATTTATTTGTTTGCAGTTTTATTTCAAGGAATTACTTCACCTTTGTTAGGTGACTGATAAGTCAGGTTGTGGCAGAGAAGGAGCCTGGGACACACTCTCAGTTAATGGAGTCTTGCCTGATTGCTGTGAAATCAGGAGGACTTTTGCTTATTTTGCTGGCTAAAACTCTGGGTTTGTGAGTTTCATTCAATTCTTTTACATAAAGAAAAAAAATTTGAAACCTACTGCAAGGGCCCCAGCTGTATTGTACCAGTATTGCTGGTAGCAAATGGTGAGGACGTCAGAATGTGTAGTAGTTTAAACGAGGGGATGGGAGAAGGCTGGAGTCCTGGTCCAGCCCAATGAGAACAAAAACTTTGAGCAGATGATTTATTTTATTTTCAGCTGGCCAAGCAAGGACAGCAATGTATCGCACCAGCTTGTGTTGCTAAAGTGTCCTTTTCCTTGTCTAAGTCCAGTCTTAGGTGTTTGTGTTGCCATCTGAAGTTGCATGGTGTGTCCTCCTTTTTGGAGTGAACATGCTGGCCTGAAGGTGTTGAGCAAAGGCCTTTGTATTTGACCCATTACTTTGTAACTTCTCCAAGTATTTGTAAGGTGCGAAACCTCATTATTAAATAGTTGCACTTTTTAAAAATTAAGATATTTTCTGGTCTTTACCCGAGCGTGTTCATCATGCAGGAGTTATTGCTGTGTAAGAGCATTTGGGAGAAAGAAGGGGGTCTCCTCCCCATTTGTATTATCCGCCTGTGGAAGCTGATCTTGGGGTGGTTTCTTCTGTTCCCGTAGAGCATGGTTGCCCTGCGTTTCAGCTGTCTGCATGGGGGGCACTCATCCTGCAGGCATCGGTCTGGTGTGGGTTTGACCCATTCTCACGTAGCGGTGCCAGCCTGTCACAGCAAATAAGCATTCCTCTAACATCCTTCCCGTGGGGTCAGGCAGGACCCTACAGCTCCGTAACACTGCTCCAGCAGGTGCTCTGGACAGGTGCGGTGTTGTTATCAGAGCCTGATAGGGCTGTGGGCAGTTTTGGTGACTCCATTACTGCATTTTAAAAGGGCACAGTGTCCTATGGAGAGGTGCAACAGCTATTATCACAGCCAAGTTATCCAGTAAAATTAGAGCACTGAGATATGCAAACAGGTTAAAATGTGGGTGCCTTTGTGCTGCACAAGTTTGTTTGGGTGAGTGACTGCTAGCAAAAAGTTTGAGCTACAAAAGTCAGATCTGGATGCAAAGATGGCATGAATTGAATGTATATTCACTGGTAGCTGCTTCTTTTTACATATATTCACCCCTATAAACTATCAAAGAGGTGTGGAGAAAAAGCAAGACTGGAAATGACCAGAAAAAGAGTTTTTCATATTTTTCTATGGATCCCTTCACTTTATGTTATCTCAAACAATTGATTATATCCCTCAATATGTGTCTTGTTTCAGAAATGGCTGTGACTTCGTATATATTTCAGAGAAGCTGAAAAATTTAGGAATGGAATTTTTTACAGTAGGTGTTTATTTTTAGTTAGTCTACCTATAGAAAAGGGATATAGCAGAAACAGAGAAGCAGCTAAGAGATGAGCAATGCAGAAATCCAGTGACCTGAAAAATTTCTGCCAAAAGAGAGGCTGGGATGGTTTGCTTTGACCATCTGTCAACGGTCTTGTCCCTACAGACCAGCATGACCCACCTGGGGAGGTGGAGTGGAGCAAGGTTAAGTCGACCACTTTTGCTGGCTCTGGCTCATAACCATTTGTGATAGTGAACGGTGTCATGTTTGCAGTGATAAAGGAAATACTTCTTTGCAAATTACCTAAGCTGAAGAACTCATCAGCAAAGTATCACTAAACCCAAAGGCTTAACGGGGTTCTAGAGGGGCGGTAGCAGAGAACACATGTGGTTTGGAAAAAAGCTGGTAATACCAGAAGGGATTCAACCTCCTGTTCTTTGGGGTATAAGACAGCCTCTAATTAAACAGGTCTTAGGACGTAACCTCAGAAGATTCTCTCTGCGGGGCTGCTGCAGCTTTTGTTGTCTTCTGACCACCCAGTCTGGGCTGTGGGGAGAGACAGGGTGCACTACCCCGGGTCAGTAGCGTGCCCAAAGGGAAAAGATCAGGCTGATGTGAACCCCTGCATCCCGACTTTCCCTGTGTCAAGCTCCCCCTTCCATGCAGTCCGTTCCTTCTGAAGGCTTCCCTCTCCGACCTGCCTGCTCAGGTGAACCTCTACTTTTTCTTGGTGCTCTGCACCTTATTTCTTGTCCTCCGTGTGTGAGGAACAGAAGGAATATCTTCCATATTCCACATAATTTTGAGCATCAAATCACTCCCTGTTGGTTCATTTCTCCCTTAAAGCATGAATGGAAGTGTTGAAAGGTAACAGCCCTATTTGGTCTGCCTGCTCTGTTCTGAAGGGATAGCACTGTTGCTGAAAATGGGAGAAAAAGCCAGCAAGGAGATCAGAGAAGACCAGAGTGACTGATGCTGAAGCTGAATTAAAATATTCTCATCAGAAACCAGGATTTTAAGTTCTGTTGGTAGTTATTCAAGCTCGCCTTGATGATGTGCCATTAGAACTTTGTGTAGCTACAAGCAAAAACTGCCCCAAAGGCTGGGAGGAATAGGGTCCAAGCTTTTTATTACAAAGTCAAGAGTTACACTAGAGGTGTAAGCATTATTTTATAGTAGCTATGTTAAGACATAACTGTCAGCAATTAATTTGTGTGAAGAATGTATATAATTAGTTTCTATAGTTTGCATGTTTGAGGAATAGAGTTTTTAACCATACTGTTTAGTCATGCATCTTTTCAGTGCAAACTGGGACATTGGTAAGGTCATATTTGCTTTTGTGCATCCCTGAGTCTATCACAGAATAATCCTTTATTCTGTTGATACTCTCCAGATCTACAAGTATCTTCTCCCAAACATATGTGCATAATATAGTGTGTATGTGCATACAAGGAAAAGGAAGCAGATGACTTGTGTTCAGTATAATGAGTGTTTTGTGCTTGAACTGCTGCAGGCTCCCTGTTGAAAAGAAACTCACGCATCCATTCATTCATGAACAAAGCTGCTGTCGTGACCGTGTTGATTGTGCACTGACTCTTTGTGTAGTGCCTTGGTTAGAGAAAGACGTAATCTCCTCCCTGCTTCATAGCCTTTCTCACTCTTCGCTTTCCTCACCGTAATCATAGCGTGCTCATCAATGCCTTCGTGACAAGTGGGATCTCAGCTGAGGTTCCCATCACTGGAGGAGAGGGGAGAATGGGTGGTGGTTGGTTGAGGAATCTGGGTGGGTTATTGCTGAGTGATGCTGGAGTATAAATTAGCAATGTATGTGTCTGAGCTGGCACTTAACACAGATGGATAGGACAGCATCCAAAGACACATGGATTGATGGAGTTGCTGTTGCAAAGGAGGAGTGAGAGAAATGGTCAAATTGCGTGGGAGTCCTCTGGAAGTGGGAGATTTTTCCCTAAGTGTGACAGCTTTGAGACAGCAACTTCACATATGCTTTGCTCCAGTTTTGGAACCAATTATTGCCTTGTCTTCTGATGTGTGGCCTCAAGATGGCCTGTGATTTCAGTGCTGAGCTGCAGTCTCCATGTCGTGCTCTATACTATCAGACTGTCCAGATGGGAGCCTTCAGTATCCTCATAGCCTTTTATTGTTCAAGATGCTCTAGAAACTCTTAGTGATTTACAGTGTGGGGATTTAACTAACTTTTACTTTGATTTATAGTTCCCCTCTGAAGTACTCTTGCTTTTTTTTTTTTTGCATTGAAAGTTTTTTACTTATTAGTGACAGCAGATTTGAAACCCCATTTTTTTCCTCATTCTGCTTTCAGATTCCATAGGTGGGTCATTTTCAGCTTCCTCCCACCGATGCCACCACAAGCAGAAGCACTGTCTCCCCATCCCACAGTGTGGGGCTTTGTCCATCAGCCCTCTGCTTTTCCATCCTCACACGAAGGGATCCCAGATCATCATGGACACAACGCAGAAGGCGGTGAAGCGCCAGGCTAGCTTCTGCAATGCCATTACCTTCAGCAACAGGCCCATCGTTATTTATGAACAAGTCAGGCTTAAGGTGAGTAAATGATACCTTCCCTTATTGCCATGGGAGCTGCTGTGAATGAATGTTGGGGTGTACCAGGCTTCAATGCTTGCAGCAGATCTTTAGCCCTTCCTTGAAAAGCACAGTAGTCAGATCTTGGCCTTAAATATCTGAAATCTTTGTTAGCACTTCTGCTTTTGTCACTGTAGTTCTTGGAGCCATTGGTACAGACCGCTGTAGAAACTGGGAACAAAAGGGAAATCCATGCTCTAAAGGAGCTTGTCTTGATGTTAGACAAGGAATAACAGATTAAGTTGAGGCTGCTTGGAAAACAGCAAGATAAAAGTGCTGTAGTGATCAGTCCGAAAGGCAGCAGGTTCTGTACCTCTCTAGCAAATGTGTCCTCTAGGCTTTGCATGCATCCTGCAAAGGAGTTTTACTGGGTGGGCTGAGGGAGGCTGAGGAGTTAGTTAACACGTTCAATTCCATAACAAGCACTTTTCTTCCTGTAAACAAGGCAGCAATGAGGGCTGGTCTCATGGAGGTGGGAGTCAGCCTCGCCACAGCCACCAGATGAGAGGTGAAAAGGACCTGGAAGTGAAGGTGCTTGCTCCTGTGCTTGGCAGGGAAGATAAAAGGGTTTGGCTGAAAGGATGAAAGAAGCAATCAGTGCAGTAACAGTTGCTGTCTAAGAAAAGGATCTTTCTGGCGGTCTGCTGACTGCTTTGTTGAATCAGTTGGCTGATAGCATTAAGGTCAGAGGAGAGAACATTGTAGGCATCACATTTTTCTCACTGGTGGAGGTTGATTTCGCTTCCTTTATGTCTATGGTGGCCAGGAGGATGGAGTTGGTACCCCTTGTGCTGCAGCTGGCATGGGAAGTTCAGCTCCCCTAAGACAGCATGCCTCCATGTGCACTGCGAGCTGCTTTCCAATGAAGAAATTCATTAGTCCCCTGAGGAACTGAAGCACTTTTTAGGCTCTCAGCACCCTGAAGGAGCTTGGGACCTTTTAAACTTCATCCACAGATATTTTCCAACCTTAATGCTCTCTAGTTTGTTGGACTGCATTTTTCTGTTCTGAGCTGATTTTATGCCTTTCATTGGCATGAGGTCATCTGCTTTGGCAACTTTAGTTCATGGCACACATGAAAGATCTGCCTGCAAGTCCTTCATTTACACACAAGCAGTTTTCCAGGAGGTTTATCTGCATGTAGCTGCTGAGTCTGAATGAACCTCCTGTTGCCCATTGCTAGAGGTCCCGGAGTGCTGGGACCTACAGCAGCATATCAGCCCTCCCTGCCTCTTCCCTTACAGCCAACAAAGGAGCAAGAAATGAGGAAGATGTCTCCTTTTGAAAACATAGAGATTTCAGTGATTTCAGGCTCAGGCCCCTAGGTAGAAAATCCCTCCTACAGGTTTGTTATGTTTCCTGTGGAGCTCATACTGCTTTCATTCAGGCTAGAAACCCAGAAGGATGCACTCATGTTGCCTAATGGGATTTTTTCCCACGTTGGCCAGCAGCTTGGACAAACAACTGTGAAAAATTATTTGGGAGGAGATGAAAACAGCATTTTGTTTTTGAAAAC
Source organism: Cariama cristata (assembly GCF_000690535.1). NCBI lineage: Eukaryota > Metazoa > Chordata > Aves > Cariamiformes > Cariamidae > Cariama > Cariama cristata. The sequence continues at coordinate 34,530 of NW_009604422.1, read as the reverse complement.
ACCATTAGAGATTTGAGTGGGTTTAGTGCTTTAGGCAAAGGTGCTGGGTTATTTCTTCCTCATTCTGAAACAATATATATATTTCAGGATTTTTAGCTTGCAAAACATATGTGAAGAATATGCATACAAATCTGCACAAGGGATTTATAAGCAGAGCTCCTGCTGAGTCCAATGGGAAGGTCTCATGGGAGTAATCAACAGGCTTCAGAAGAACTTGTACTCTAGGGATGGATGGAAATGTGAAAACATCTTTGCTTTTCTGATAAGTCCATCCTGTAATTGCCTTGTTATTGTGTGTGCCTGTGGAAAATGACATCTTAAACCTTCTTACCAGCTAAAGACTAACCATGAACCCAATCATTCAGGTCCTATAAAGTCTAAACTCCCTTTGGAAAAACTAGAGGAAAGAAGTCAGCAGATTTGATTCTGTTTGTTAGGTATTGTATCTTGGGTTTTATTCTGAGATTTCATTGCAGCTTTGGGAATGCCATCAAGCAGCCAGGTTTCCTCTTTCTTTGCCTCTGAGATATATGTCCCAGTATGGTTTGTTCCATGTAATTCAGGGCACTGCTAGGGAGTGGAGTGAGGTTGTCAAAGGTGACACAAAGCACAAGGCAGCAAAGAGCAGGAGCCTGAATCTGTGGAAGCAACCATGGCTTAGCAGATTGGATGTAGATTGTATCTTTTCCTCCCGTTCTGGTACCCAGTGACCCTCCCAAGCTTTTCTGCTAGCAGTGGCTGCTGAAGAGAGAATTTTGTCTATCATTAACCATTGCCTTTTTTAGCAAAACTGTGTACCCTTTGTCCAGCTGTGTCTAATTCTTGGCAGGCTTTATACTAAATTTTAATTTGGGTATTAGTTTGCCTGTGGTCAGACTGTATTGAGAACTGTTTATAGGTGCTGATTAATACATGGAACATGTGCAGCCTCAATTACCATATGAATATTTACTTCATGCGGCCTGTGATTGCTGTGAAGTATTGGCAAGAGACTGTGAAAGAGTAAATTCTACAAATAACAATGAAGCCGTATTTATCTCAGACCCAAAACCGTTTAGGGCTTGCGGTAAATGTGCTGCAATAAATAATTCAGGCTTCTTCTTGGAGTGTGCGTATAGTCCGCATTTTGTGACGTACATGCCCCATCCACCCCACTTCCACTGGGGACATGCATGATCCCATCCCATCCTGGCCAGGCATATAAAATAACAAATCTGCTTCAGTCCTTTTTAGTGCCACTCCAGTGTCCATCCCACAAGCAGGAGCTTCCCATGGTTCCTGGAACTGAGGTTCAGTGCTCAAGTGTTTCATATAAACAGTTTAGGTGCTTGGCTGGACTGAGTAGGGGTAAAGAGCAGCACTTGCTTAACTGAGGAACTGTCTGTTGATAACTTTTTTCTGAAACTCTGACTTATTTTCTCTGATACTTTAATTATGAAACAGAAATCTTTACGCTTTGAACCATGTCTTTGTTGTGAGATTGTTTTGCCCCCAAGGGCACAAGTTCCAGATTTGCCTTGGCGTGTAACGTGAAAGAAATATGCAATATTTACAAATGTGATTAGGAGAGAATTCAGAAGTCCTAAGAAAATGTCTTGGAGAATCCCTTTGTGAAAATCCTGTGATTCCAAGCTGGGACACGAGGGGCTGCTGCCAGGCTTTTGAGGACAAAGTCCTGCAGTCCCAGACAGTTCAGTTTCTGGCATTGCCTGAGACATTAGCACTTTGGCAGAGCAAGAAATTGCAGTAAGGTAGCAAGTTTTGTGTGACATCTGGTAGGTGGTACCTATCCTTGTTTCTGCTCTTGTCCTGCAGCCAAGAGTGAAACTGCTCAAGGCTGCCAAGGCTTTGATGGAAGAAGGCTCTCTCAAGTGCTCTCATGTTTGCTGCAAGTTCAGTGCATGAACAGAAACACCAGATATGTGTCAACTGGTATGCAGGAACTGTCCTGGCCCCACATCAGGATTGGATCCGCCATCCTTAGGTCTTTCCAAAGTCTGGATGCTGACAGGCTAAATCCCTTTGAGAGGAACAATTCCCAGCAGGGGAAAAAAATTCTCCAAGGGCATCGTCTCCATCTGGAGAACATACTAACCCTGGAAGACTCCTGCTTCCATGGGAAGAAAGAGACCTTGTCACTGGGTTGTGTTTTGGATATGCCACACGTGTTTAGGACCTGCTGCCTGGTCCCCTCAGATCCCCTTCAGTCCAGGGCTCAGTTCATGTGAGAAGCCGCCGATGACTCTGGAGTCATCTGTGATCCTTTGTCCTGCTGTCTGTCAGGTGCAGAAGAGTGGATATGACACATGCACCATCCCTAAAACTATAGCAGATGTTCCTGACTCCAGACACACTGAGTAGCCATGTACTGATAGGTGGGGTGTAGATGTGCACAACATATCTTGAAAAACAGCACTCACAGCTGAAATAAATAGGTTTTCCCCAATCGTAAGACAACATCTATGGTTGCATCCTAATTGTGTATTTAATACAGTTAAATAATTTAAATTGTGCTTTCCCAGATACAAGTTCTCTGCTGCAAGGCTATGATTTCATCCAATCTGAAAAGCTAAACAGGGGTAAGACTGTCTTTTACCTGGGTGGGAAACCCAGAAAACCCTATGGTGGTGACTGTGATTCTGGAGCCAGTGCTTTTCCCTCAGGTCATGAGAGGCCCCATCATCTGAGCACCACAGGGGAAGAGCTCTGCTGCTGCAGGTGCTGAGATAAAAGCTCTTATGGCCATTTTTGGCACATTTTGTGAAAGGATGATTCTTAGGCCAAAAGGAATTACCCTAGATATAGAAGTGAGTCATCATGCAGCTGTAATTACATTTCACCTCTCCACATCATAGATTTAATTTGATTTTTTTTTTAAATACGTGCATTGTATCCTAAGTGTGCAGCATTGCTGCTTGCAGCTGAAAAAGCTACAGCAGTGTTTGATGGGTAAAATGTTTCCTAAATCTAGTGGGCTCGTCTGCACGGGGGCCAACGCTGGCATAGAGCCTGTAGTGTGTAAGTAGATGTTCAAATGCCAAACTCTGTTATTGCTGCTGTTATCTTTGCAGATCACTAAAAAACAGTGTTGCTGGAGTGGGGCGCTTCGACTTGGGTTTACTTCCAAGGATCCATCGAGGATTAACCCTGACACTCTGCCGAAATACGCATGCCCTGACTTGGTTTCCCAAAGCGGTTTTTGGGCCAAGGCTCTGCCAGAAGAGTTTGCGAACGAGGGAAACATCATAGCCTTCTGGGTGGACAAGAAAGGACGGGTTTTCTATCGAGTGAATGACTCCGCTGCGATGCTCTTCTTCAGTGGGGTGAGGACAGCAGAGCCCCTCTGGGCTTTGATTGACGTCTACGGACTCACCCGCGGAGTGCAGCTCTTAGGTGAGTACCTGGGTCCAAATGCACAGGGATGATGCTGAACCATCCCCGGCGAAGGGCCAGCCTGACACTGCCTGTCCCCCTGGCTGGGCTGGGACAGGCACGGGGAAATGGCCATTGTTCCTCCCCAGAGCATCTCACGACTTCAGTCTGGATCAATGGCTGTTTGAAACTTAGCACATAAATATTACATGGAAGGGAGGTGGGAAATAACGACTATAGTATAGCACTAGAAGCCCTCTGTAAGTAAGTGAATTTCTGCTCAGAGGTGTTGCTCTATCAGAACATAGTCTGGAGTGTGGCATATACCTTGTAAAACTTTCTTTTTATCTCGTCTGCTGCTTCCCGCATGCCAAAGTGGGAAATGTATTTTGTGTGTTATGGATAAATCCTTCCTGGATAGCACTATTATGATTTTCTGGCTGGTTTAATGGGCAAATTTGAAACATGGATATCTTCCAAATTACCTGGGAGAAGCTGCGGCTGGTTTTGCCAGGATGTTGCTTTCACAGACACATTTGATTTGTCCTCTGGAGCCTGAAGGTGGATATACAGTTGGGGTTGGAGGACCAGGAGTGCTGAGTGCTTGTGTCTTCTGCCATCCTCAGCTGAAATGGAGGTAGTTTGGCATTCATGAGGACTCAGTCTAGCCCCAAATGTGCAGGCTGTCAAGGTTTGGGCTATTTGAGTTCATACATCTTAGAAGAACTGGAAAGACTCTTCAAGGACCCACCTTAAGGGGCACCTGGAGGGACCAGACATGTCAGCATGCGGCCTTAGAGTTGGCTTTGCATTGTCACTGGGGGGCAAATCACAGCACTTCTCCATTTAACAGTAGTTTCATGGGTCCAGTTTTCACTATGGAAAAGGTTAGATGGTACCTGCTGACCTTCATGAGCTGAAGTTCCTTCTGAAGATGAGGTGATCTTGCTAGGCTGGGAGAGATCCTCACTTTTTCCTGTCATACAGCCTGATAATCTCTGTTAAAATGACATCTTCATGCTATATATCAAAAACTTTAATGAAGCTTCTTTCTGACAGTTCTGCCTCCTTTCTGCACTGCTTGCTGTATTAAAAAATATGGTGGCAGGACTGCTTATAGCAACCTACACGGCAGGGAAGAGGGGTGTGTGTTCAGGAGGTGAAGAAATGGGACTGACCTCTTCTTGCTTCACAAACTACTGGCCCAAGATTGCACATGGCAGAGGAATGAAACAATTTCTCAGCAGCTTTTTGCTTTCTTTTAGGAGCAGAAAGGTTTATCCTTTGTGAATCAGCTTGGATCGGAGCCACTAGGCAACAGTTCATAGGCCAAGGTGGTGATATTTGAATTGGGATCTAGAATTTGGGCAAATGTCACACCAAGGGTTCAGTTAGGAAGAGCTTACGAATGACTCCAAATCTTCCAGCTGTTCTTGCAAGATTTGGCACCTTGGGACTCCTCCGCCTGATTAACAAGGGCCCATAACTCTGGATTATGTGTTTCTTTTCAAAACACCTGAGAAATCATTTCCTATCCGTCATCCACCCCTGTGTTGTCCTAGCATCTTCCACATCCCCTTTCACAACGTGACTCTTGCCAGCCACTGACTTACCTCTAGTCTAGCAAACAGCTTCTGAGTTGTCACGCTTTAACTCCAGCCAGCAACTAAACCCCACACAGCCGCTCGCTCCCTCCCCACAACAGTGGGATGGGGTGAGAACCAGAAGAGTAAAAGTGAGAAAACTCGTGGGCTGTGATAAAGACAGTTTAATAGGTAAAGCAAAAACTGCACATGGAAGCAACGCAAAACCAGGAATTCATTCACTGCTTCCCATGGGCAGGCAGGTGTTCAGCCATCTCCAGGAAAGCAGGGCTCCATCACACATAATAGTGACATGGGAAAACAAAACGCTGTAACTCTGAACGTGCCTCCCTTTCTTCTTCTTCCCCCACCTTTATATACTGAGCATGATGTCATATGGTATGGAATATCCCTTGGGTCAGTTGGGGTCAGCTGTCCCGGCTGTGTCCCCTCCCAGCTTCTTGTGCACACCCAGCCTCCTCACTGGTGGGGTGGGATGAGGAGCAGAAGAGACCTTGACTGTGTGTAAGCCCTGCTCAGCAGTAACTAAAACATCCCTGTGTTACCAACACTGTTTCCAGCACAAATCTAAAGCATAGTCCCATACTAGCTACTATGAAGAAAATTAACTCTACCCCAGCCAAACTAGCACATGAATTTACATAGTTGACGTGGACCTTAGCTACATATTTATAGCTCATTCCAGCAGCCTTCAGCAGGCTTTAAGCCTAGCAACTGTGCTGAAATGTCTTCAACTTGAGTCTTCTCTCTCTCCATTTGTTATTGCATAGCACTAAAAGAGCAGGGAAATTGTCGGCTGTATTGCCTCTGGATCCTACAGACGTACCCACTGCAATGCTCTGCACGCCTGTTAGTGTAGCAGACCACACATATAGCATAGGACAACTTGCCAAAAACTCCCAGGACTTGACAAATGAATTTCATAGCTTAGCTACAAACATATGGTCGAATTCAGTCTGGTATGGCATGCGGGGCATCTGATGGAGGCTGGGGATGCTGGAGTGGTATGTTGAACAGAAGAGCCTAGCATTTCAGATTCCAGGTCAGTGATTTATTGCTCCCCCAACCCCAAACATATTAGTTGTTCTTGAGCCTCACTATTTTCCCAATGACTGTAATGTTGCAGGGTCACACTGCCTCCATTTTCTTATATGTGTATTTCACCCAAGAATCTGACCAAAAGCTTTACCATTTCTGGTGTCTGTCTTTCTGTTTATTGCAGAATTATTCCCTCCCCACTCCCAATAATGTAACTTCACTTCCAAAATCAGAGTTGCCTGAAGGAAAGATATGCAGCAGTAAGTCTTGTGTCACTGCAGGATTCCAGCTCTGCAGGGGAATGCACAGTGCGCATTTATGTCCTGAAAAGTCACAGCTTCCAAAACTTCACGTTTTTATTTCGCTTATCTGCATTACAGTAGCAGTTCCAGCCAAAATAAGGGACCTGGTAAAGCACGGCAATGACCAAGTCTAGTGACACTGTTCCTGTCTTACAGATTTAATAAAGAGAGGCTTGAACAAAAGGAAGCCCAAAGCTCAGGAGAGTTAAATGATTTGGCAGAGGTTATACAGCAGTGTCACCCAATTCAGGGATGCCATCAGCCTTGTTGCCCAGCTTAGCCCTGCCTCCCTCTCCTTTAGCATCACAGGCATTACACAGCACTCTGGCATCACTAAATCACACCTGTGGATGAAAGAGAAACAGCTGGTTTGTACTTTAATTTCTCATTTCCTTCTGCTTATGGCTTTACCATCAGCCTTGCTGATAATTACCCACATGTCATTACTGCTGTCAATGCACAGGTTTATGTGGCTGTTGCAGATGTTCCTGGGTCCGACTGCCCTTGCTGTATGTTCAGAAGCAGAGCCCTTTAAGCAGCTTCTTTGCCTGCTTGATTTTGTTCTGAAACCAGTAAAAAGGGCTTGTGTGGTCCACTGCATCTCAGCCAAGGGGAGGTCAGGAACTGAGCGTGGACCACATCTTGCCTGTCACTGCTGGACTGAGTCAGAATGAGAGACTGGCTTAAATCCACCTGGAAGGTGGCTTCAGAGATGAGGTTCACAGTTCTTACATACTCGGTCACAGGTGAGAGGCTACTCGTTGTTCTCCTTGCTGCTGCCCACTTTATAGAGATGAAAAGGCTTAAATTCATCTGGGAATCTCTTCTCCTCTGACCACAAGGTCTCAGCTGGTTTCCTGCCTCAATGTAAAGGCCTGCATATAGGGAAGTTGTTGCAATTGAGTGCATGCATGTTCTGTGTTTTAGGGCACAAGTATCGGCATAGATGCCGGCTTATATGACCTGTAAATATGCCCTTATACAGTGACTCTCCTGCCGACATGCTCAACTTGCAGGCAGGATGGTTTACAGCTCTGCTTCCCTTTTTGGGCAGCTAGTTTTGCACAAGTGCACTTTTACATTCCAGGATAATTTAAAATAATATTTACTAGAAATGTGGCTTAGCCTTATGTTATCACTTCGACATATACACATGCTCATTCACACTTTAAAAAGAGTCCAAGAAAAATGGAATATAAGCAATATCTGCTGCCTCGCTGCTATAATAAAGCATCAAAAAAGAAAAGGAAAAGACCAGCTGTTTAAATCCCAGGGTCTTCCGAGACCCTGAGGAAGGATGGCAGCTCATGGGAACCAAATGGTGGTGTCTCACATTAACCTGCTTCTTTCAAGCACTTGGCTAGTGAGCCTAGCATACACTAAGAAATGTTCTTGTACACTTTCTGTGGACTCACTGCAGGACAGAAAGGATGGCACCTTTCGTCAGTGATGTCTAAGTTAAAGTAGAACGTGTGTTTTCAAGATTTTCCTGTATGTTTTGGTGCGGAATTCCAGGTTTACCTGTTGTACGGTCCCTTTTTGAAAATTGCCCCATTTTTTTTGGCAATGACAATGTAGCACAGGATTGCAGAATGGTTAAGATTGGAAAGGACTGATGAAGGTCATCTAGTCCTACCATCTAGTGTCTTTTCTTTGAAAGCATAACACATGTGCTCTAAAAGTATGGAAAAATGAGACTGCAAAGAGATTATGATTTCAGCATACCCCTCTACCCACCCTGTATTTCCAGTGGGGTAATGTGAGGAATGATCGGTTTGCTTTCCTTAGTCCCGTTCATTACTAGTATGGTCAGCAACGAAACCCATATACTGTTTATTACTATGTTCACCTTCTTGTACCATCCATGTGTATTTTCATTCATGCAGTATTTCAAAGTAGTCTTGGTCTTTTACTGTCACAGACTTGGAAAACAAAGGATAATTTTATTTAGATTGGCACACTGACAGGCACCTGTTGAAAGCAAAGCTTCACCACCTCTTGTAAATATAAAACATGTGAAAAACTAGTAAGATTTTGCAAACTGGGAAAAAATTAAATGCATATGTATTAAGTACAGAAGTAGAAACAGTATAAATATATAATTCAGTCATAAACATGTATACAGATCCTAGTAGAATTAACTGGCAGTGCTGTATATTAGATCAGATATTTGTGAAATCTTTCTTTCTCCAGATCCCCTTCCTAGCTTACTGCTTCATGTTTGCAAAGTATCAAAAGTCAAAATGTGAACTGATCATTGATGGAAATGTACCCATCTTGGGACTCAAGCTAGTGTATATTTGACAAGGAACTTGCAACTTTTG
>NW_009604422.1:8001-25859 GCF_000690535.1 Cariama cristata | reverse complement strand
AGGGAAAGAAGAAAACATGTTTTTCTTTCTTCACCCCTGTCAGTTCTTAGGTAAACTGAATCTCTAGCTCCAGGGCACCTTTAGAAGAAACATTAAATAAGCCTCGAATGAGGTCGATTTATGGGCAAATTTCAGGTGTGAATGGTATAAGACTGATGATAAATCTAATTTATAGCATGCATCTGCAGTTTTACCATGTGGTTATTACTATTTTATTTTCCAAGCGCAAAACTTATTTTCCATTGCCCATGGGAACCCATTTCTGTTGCTATTCTGACATATGCAAATAAGCATACAGATCTGCCGAGAGTGCTTCGCACTAAACAAAATTGGATAATCAAATATGACTGCAGTGTATTTTTATAGTGTATTGTTGAAAGTGGAAGCTGTAAACTATTTACCCTCTCTGTGGAAGTCTGCGACTGTCTGATGGAAAAGAATAATAAGTGTTTAAACAGAGTCCTACTTAATGAAGGCAAGATATACACGACCTGCAAACAGTCAGTTGTCATTGTTTTTCCGCATCTCCTAAGGGGAGAGAGAATTTAAATTGCTCATAAAGTTTTATTGTCTGTAGCTGTTGTCTCTATGGCAGCTGCAGGAAGCTCTCTAACATAGCTAAAAATGTGAAAACAGTACAAATAACTCATCTCTTGCCATTTTAATTAATCCCTGCTTTGCCTTAGCACCTCTGGAGGGGCGTATTTTTCCAGATATGATAGGTACCCGAAAGTTAGCCCACAGCCCAAAGGCAGCTCCTTGTGCTTTGAAGGTCTGTCTGTCCTCCAGGTCTGTCCAGCTTGCTTACGATGATACGGCTGCTGGACGCAGCACTGTCAAGCAAGCCAGAGCTCATCTTGGCCACGTGAATGCAGTGGCTTATTTTTCTTCTCTTTGCGTCTGATTGTAAACAGTGGAGAATTTGTGCCCACGAGGCCGGGCTGTCCCAGAGGGGAAGACAGCATCTCCCCAGCCCTGCCCTGCCCTCCTGCTGCCTGCGCTGGGGGGTTCAGGCTCTGCAGTTGAGTGGCAAGTAAGTCAGAACAGCTAGATGCCAAGTAGAAGAAGATCTCTGAGGGGTCAGCATTTTAGGCTTCACCAGGTCTCAATGAGGTACCAAATTACAAAATTGCACAGAGGCTCTGTGTGTGTTACCTATATTTTATCAGCATTGCTGGTCAGCGTACCTGTTGCTTTCATCTGAACCGTCTTTGCCTTAGCGGGGCTGCTCGTGGAGCTGAGGTATTGCTACAGGTGAACAGAAAGGACAAAATCTGTCACATGGTGTGCTATTGGGCACATTATATCCACAAAATATCCACATCAGTGTCAGGAGAGCCTGCAGATGAACCTGGATAGGAATAAATTTAAGAGGGATTAGTCTGGCTATTATTGCCCGGACTGAGAAAAAGAAGACTGTAACAAGACAGAATGACTAGTGGAAAAACATATTCTGTGCTTCATAAAGTTCCTTTAGTTCTGGTAAGCTGAAATACTGTTCCTAACACAGGCAAGAAGGGCTATATAATAATATTTTCCATGTTACCCATAAAAGCCCCAGGAAATATGAAAACCCTGACAATTGTAAGTGGTGTTTACATTATGTGTATGTGTACACTGTAGTTCAGATGCTGACACTGCAAAGATAGGCCCCTGTGTTAAAAAAAGTGATGTCTTCACATTAAATATCTGTTGTGATGATAGATTTGGCTGTTGCTTTAAGGAGGTAAATATTGCTGGTTTACACTAAGAAGTTTATCTTGCCTTTGCTAAGTGTTGTTATTTTTTAGCAGAAGTGTGGAACCTGTAGACTGAAAACAGTGATTCCAATTAAAAGGGCTTTGACCTTCTTTACTTCTACTAAAGGTATAAAATACTGGAATAATTGAATATATACTGAATTTATTACACAGCTATAGTTAGTTACGGAAGTTTCTAGTATAGACAGGGCCTTAGAGAATAGTAACACACCACTGGCTGATGGAGCAGTGTATTCTTTTGAGAAACATTTCAAAGAGTTCCTCATGTTAGCAAAGATTTTGGCATTTTGATTTAAACCATTAGGATAAGATGTCTATGCTTTTTTTTAAAAGAATACATTCTCTTAACTGATACTTAATGTCACATATAATTGTATTTTCCTTAGTTTGTCTAATGTGGTTCCTATTGTAATTCTGTACGTCGTTAAGTGTCTTTTAAAAGAAAGGTAGAGAGAATATGTTGGTACAGGGAATTAATCTCTGCAGCTTTCTTAACACCTTTCTCCAAAATATTCAGCAAAATAGTTTAAACCATACAAAACTTGGGCTGTAATGCAGAAAGCTAACTCCTCTTCATTCATAAAGCTATAGCTTGACAAAAAGAGTGCATTTACTCCATTGCAAGACAGTTGGAGCTGGAGGTAAGTTTTGGATGTGAATTGAGTAGATGATCTGGTAAAAGTAAAACAATTTATTGTGCTAATCTTGCAATTCCAGCTGTTCCAGCTGTGGAGGCCCTTTCCCCTAAGCCTGCATGACAGATGATGGCTAAACATTGCTTATATGATAAAACTAAACACTGTCTCTGTACAGTATGTCTCTGCTGGCGTGAGATAGCACTTTGTCATTTCAACGTCTAATTGGCATCACAGCTGCTGAATATGCAATTTACCATACAGAGGATATGATTTTGTTATCTCTGTAGGTGTCTGGGTTATTAAAAAAGTTTGACACCTTTAATAAAATTAAATTGGCTTTTCCATCCATATCAGCAACAGAGCTAAAAATGAGATTGCTTTGTACTCCAAAGTCTCAATCTTTTTTTTTTCCAAGCTGTATAAGCAGATCTGTTGTTGTTGGGCTTAGTCTGAAAATCCTTACCTATAGCCCAACTCTGCTCTCAGTTTTACCAACCTAACTTGCAGCCACCTGCGGAGTCACTCTGGTTTTGCACTGTAAGCAGAATCTAGCCCTGGGTTTTTTTGCTTGTTCATCACTTCTCTTTGGCTAAACACTGAGCAGCAGAAGCTCCTCCAGACCTTACCTGGCTTGTCCCAAAGAAAACAAAAGATTTTGACTCAGGGAACCTGTGCTGATTCAAGCCGGGACCTCTCCTTCGATGTACCCTTGTCCAGGGCAGGAAAAATGAACCTCTTGTCGTCTGTGTAAATGTTCACAAGTGGCTGAAAGATGGCAAAAATGCAGGTGGTATCATCTGCTTTTGCAGGCTCAGAAGATCTGTTAGTGACTCAGGTCTGCACTCACCAAAAGCTGCGCTCCCAGCACTGATGGACTGGTGCAGCAGTGCCCAGTGCCGCCTGCCACAGCCTTAAACTCTCACCAAACCGCGCTATCAATATAGCTGTTGCTAAATTACGGTGTATTCTGGCATCAAAAAGTTATTGTCCATGTGTTACGCGTAAAAGTTTGCCTGATACCTGTCGCCAGTAACTGGCCTTAGACACTAAGTTTCGCACTAAATCATGATGCTAATACATGGGCTAGAATGACCTGTTTGTTCATTTATGCCAAAGATATTAATTAGTTGGGATTTCATAGGCAGAAAGAGCCTCTCTGTTCACCAGCTGTATGTGACTCTCTTCTGATGTGTACGAAATGCAATTCATACGACTGTGTATCTGTACAAACAATACAGTGCAACTTTAAGGTTGTCTAGATAGAGGATATATTGAGTCAAATGAAAGAATTTCTTAACAAGTAAAATTTTCAGTGGTACTTCCAGGGCAGGCAAATGCAAAGACATCGCTGGTGTTCTGGGGCAGGGGTTGGGGAGAATGGGAGCGTGCATGGAGGAGGGATTCTTGTGCTGCCCCATGTGTGTGTGTGCTCTTCCCTGCAAATCTGCTTCTTCCCATGCTGGAGGCAGAGCCTGAGGCTGAGTGGGCCCTTGGTCTTGCACCACTAGTCTTCTGTCCTCAGCTTGCTGTAGGCTTGTTCCTAGTCCTGGCCTTAGCTTGGGACATGCCCACCGGATCACTGAAGGTCCACTGCATCCAGTATCCTACCAGCACCTCTAAGTCCTCCCTGGAAAAAATTTCTGCAAGTGCAGGTGTTATTTTCTCCTGCCTTTCATCTTTAGTCATGCTGAGCTACTACTTCTGTTCTCCAAGACAGAGTACCTGTGTTGAATCAACTCCCGATTTTGATGCAGATTTTATATCAGCTCTGCTTATGATGCAGCAAGGTGCTGCTTGATCCTGCAAGGTGCTGTGCTCAGTGAGATGCTGGGCTCCTCTCTCTTGCTCAGACATTTAGGAAAATCTGGATCTTGCATTCTTCTATCACACTCTTTTAATCATGTTTTCTTAATATCTTCTTCTGACAGTATTACATGTTTCCCCTATGCTGTGGCATTTGGTGAAAGTATTATCCTTTGTACTGACATGCGCTAGGTAAGTGCTTCTTCCTATTGTCATGAGAATTATAGCAGGGTACTGTTGGCAGAACTCTGTGAAATATATAAAAAGCATTTCCAGGTATATAGGCTAGAACTAGTATGTCCAGTCACTTACAAGTTTTGATTCTCATGTGTTAGCATCATTTTGATGTTAAAGACCTTTACAGAAATATTTTAAAATAAATTTTCATTCCATCTGATCCTATTAGATTTTGAAATTAAACTTATTTGGGATTGGTAGGTTTTTTAGCCTGTAGCTATGGATAAAAGATTGATAAATCAGATTGCTGGCCACTGAATCAAATTTCGTGCCACTGGCTATGGCGAGTGCATTTAAGAAGATGAAAATCTCTTGTGATGCATCTGGCTACCCGTGTGACCCTTCACAGACAATTAATTCTCTTCAGGAAAAAAAAAATGTTTAATTGCTCTATCTTCTTTTAAGAGGATAAAGACCACTCCAGGGAAAAAGCCTTTAGAATCCAATAATCCTATTCCTGCGCTGGTACTGTGCCAATAAGTACCGCACCACTTGCATGGAAAGATCTGAAGCCTCCAAAATCTTTGATGCAGAGTGTTCCCCCTTTCTCTGCACACCCGAGTCCAGAGGACCACAGCACCTCAGAGCCGTGTAAGTGTTTACTTGAACTGGGAGACTGATGACTATTTGTTTAATGTGTTTCCATAGACATTTGCATTCCCTTCTCATTCTGCAGTGGTGTTTCCGTGGTTGATTTTCTTTGCCCTCTTTGGTGGCAGTAGGCAGCAGCCATCACCCTCCTGAGCCTTCCACAGGCATCAGCAGACCACTCTGTTATCCCAGCATGGCTTGTCTGAAAGCGTCTTTTTGACAAGAGCACCAGTCCTGTTGGTTTCTGCCCCTGTTTCTAGGGCTGGTTGGTTCTAGCTGGGTCTGATTCAATGATTCTGTATGTTGGAGTATGCTCATGTCTGAGGTGAGCCTTGATGTTGCCTCCGTTTGCCAAAACGCTTTTTTATTGCTTTGTTCCTAACATGGTAGAGTGTGCAGATCTTGACTGTAACACTGCTTGGCCAGGTGGAAGGAAATTGGCCTCATGCTGAAGGTCAGTGCTAGAAGCAGTTGGAAAGAAAACTGAACTGATGGAGAATTTCACTGTGAAGCTGCAGGGACTGGCAATTTCAGCTCAGGCTAATTGGCTCACTCAAAAGAAATATATAAATAATTTGATCTTAGGCCATAATCTCTATTATGACTATTTGTATGATAACTTCTAGTGCTTCAGTTTTGGATGTGAGACCTAAAAGACCAATGCTCCATAAAAACCAGATAAGCTCCAAAGAGTCAAAGTAACAATCTAACGGTGAGGCAGAGGGTGCTTTACGTTGGCAGGCAAAAGGATGAAAGCTGACAGAGGAAAAATTCAAGTGGGAAGTAAAATACTATTTTTTAAATAGTATAATTTCCAACTGGACAGAGTACCCATTCTCAGTTGCTCAGAAAAGACGACTGCATAGGCTGCAGGGCCTGAGTTCAACAGGATGGTTAATGACTTACCCACCTCGTATGCATATGTAGTTGTATCTAGTATGCCAGAAATCACGTATATGCTTGAGTAAGTATGTTAATTCACATTCCTAAAGATAGCCATGTGCTCAAGTGCTTTGCTGGATCTTTTTCTTTGCCATCTGTTTGTTACTGGGTTCTGTGCAGGCCTTGCTAGGTCAAAACCAGTGGTCTGTGGTTAATCAGTAATCAATGATTATGCAGCGATTAGGCTCTGTGCTTAACGGTTTTCCTGAGAAGCAAAGACTTTTAGAAGGAGAAGGAGGAGGACAGAGATGAGCCTGAGCAGGGGAGGCTGGAACACACTGCTGAAGTTGGAGGGGAGGTAGCGAGGTTGCCTCCCAACAATGCTTACTTTTCTTGGAAAAGAGGGCTAGTTTCTGTGCAGGAAGATTTAAGAAGGGGTCCAAAAGCATGAGGGGAACAGGAAGATGAAAGCATGGAAACAGGGTGAACTACTATGAAACTGCTCTGAAAACTATGGAAGAAGGACAGGTTTGGCAAAGAGAGATCAGGTTATATCTGGCAAGGACAACCTAGTGACCAAAATACCATCCCTTTCTTACCTGATTTCTTCACTCACGCGAGGTTCACTTGTAAATCACTGGCTCATTTTGACTTTGTGTTGATAATTCATAACACAAAGGCTTTGGTTTCCTTTTGTTTTTTCCTTTATCTGGACAGCACAGGGTGTTAGGTATGTTTCAACTGGTTTGCATGGATCACTATGAATGTCTGGCATGTTCCTTGGAGATAAGTGAGCTCTTTTATCAGGTCAAGTACATACTACTGATACTCTCTATCAAAGGGATCATGAAGATACAGGAGAAAAATGACACATGGGGAAATATCTGAGTCAGATGTGTTTCTTACATCCCGAATTAGATCGGTGGCTTTTTGTTCTGCTCTCGATAATGCCTCTTCCTCTTTGTGCAACAGCTCTTTTCTTCGTATGGTTAATTTATTATAGAAGTCTTCTGCTAATAACAAACATTGACAGCTCTATCAAAGGGGTGTTTTGGATGAAGGTGAGCAGGCTGTGTGAGGAGAGAGGAGATACTCTTTTGTCAGTGCCTCGCAATGGGGATTTCACACTCCTCAGTCTGTGTCTGTGGAATTTGCTGCCAGATAAACTCTTGTCTATTGAGTTGCACTTTAAAGTCTAATCTTTCACTTAGTAGCATCTCTAGCTTGCTTGCCTGAGGAAAAAAAAAATACCCCCTCTCAAATATGTACTGAGTGCAGTATTTTCCTGCAGAGGGTTTAGTTACAATGGACAACGGAGAAAAATTAATGCAAATTAATTGCAAACACGGATTCAAAAAAGACTAGTCATGCTAACCTGAATAGTTTCTATGGCCAAGCATTTAGAATTGAAATAGCCTGACTTTGGTTTAGCTAGATTCAGAGTGAGCTCAGCTGACATTTGATTTACTTTAAGAGTTTTGCTGGCAACCGCAAAAGTGAGAAAAAAAATAATCTTGACCCCTCTCTGAGACAAGCACAGGGGTAAATGGTGGCCACTGGAGAAACCCAGGCAGCCATTTCTTCCTGGCTTTAGCAGGAGGGTGAAAACCAGCAGTGAATGATAGGAGCTTCTCCAACTGTTCTGTGTATACCTAAAGATATCTTCACCATCACTCCTGGAGATGTGTCACTGTTGGTTATTCTGGCATAAGTGTTGTCTGGGGCATTTTCACAACCAGCAGTCCCAGATGCTCACAACTGCTGTCCCCTCCTCAGGATGTTCCTCTTGGCAGCTATTTGACCGAGCTATTATTTTATGGTATATTTAGTTCTTTTTTATCTTTTCTCACTGTCAGTCTCTCCAACCCAATAATCATGTTTTCTTCTTTACCACAGCCTCCATATCCTGCTGTCATTCTAAAAATGCTTCTGTGATGTTAAATCTTTTCCAGTTATATGATGAGAATTAATTCACTCTGACACAGCCATGAAAATCTGATTCAATTCCTTTTTTTGGTATCTCAGTCACAGTCCTTAATCACAAATCAGCATGAGTCAGAATTTCCCAGGTTATTATTTCCTCAGAAAGGCTGATTGCAACCTTGTCTCCATATTTAATATCCTTTTTCTGACTGCAGTGGAGCCAAGCAGTCGAGGCTGCAGTGATTTTGTTTGGAGACCTGTCTGTTGTTCTGGCATTTGATGCCACAGGTGGAAAAAGTGAAATGAAAGAATATCCTAGACCAGTTTTAGTGTTGCAGTTTCCCATCATCAGGTAGTTGAGTCCATGCTGGCTCTACAGCACAAAGCTGAATATAGAAACTAGCAGGATTTTTTTCTCTGGAAACTAAGAACTCTTGGGTCACAGGTGGGGAGGGAACACAGTGACTTTATCAGCTTGTGCCAGGACATGAGAATTTAGTTAACGATGGGTTTTCAAACTGGCCATATTGTGCTGAACTCTTCTGCCAAAACGGACAGTCCTGAAATGTTTCTGACAGATGGGCTTTGAATCCTTTTGGATTCAACTGGTAAATGAGTAGCTTATCTGGAGTTACTCAAAGTAGACCAGAATGAAAAATAAGTGGGAAATACTCTCTTTGGGGCCCTTATCATTTACTTATTCTCTCCAGTACATATTTGTCTCTCAAATTTTATGTCTGGAGGCCAGGATCATGTTGGCTGCTTGTTGAAAGAGTGGAGTGCCATCAGTCTGTTCTTCTGCGTTGGGCTGTGCTGTGGCCAGGAGGGGTTTGGAGGCACGAGGAGGCTTCCCTTTCCTTACACAAAGCCTCTGGCTCTGGAAGCAAACACAGGAGGAAGTCCTGCTTCCACTCGCCTTTGTACCTCTTCTTGTTCTGAAGGATGTGCTGTCAGCTGAGCAGTAGCTGAAAGGGCTGCAGGAAGGAGTAGGCGATGCTTCTTGTAGGTCGCAGGAGGCGGATGAGATCCCTGAGCCTGCCCTGCGGGGTTTGTCACTGCACAATGCAATGTCCAGCTTGAGGACTAAGGAACCGTTTCCATGTTTTCTATTCATTGCTGCAGTTTCCTTTTGTGGTACTCTTGGGTTCTTCAAACAGGGCAGTAGTAGCTTTAATACCCACTTGGGTTTTTGCTTGCTTGTTTGATTCCTACCGAGCTCTGGGAATAATTTTTTTTTTCACATGAAAAGAGAAAAGAAATGTCCAGACAGAGATTGGCCTATTATTTTTATCAGGGAAGAATATTTATTAGGATTTAATTGTGCAGGAAAAGCAACAAAGTACTGCCTGCAGGGGAAAGCCTTTATACACTGGTGTGAGTACATCAGATCAATAACTAATGGTTAACAGGAAGGGACAAAAAGCCATCCTTAATTTTAGTGGTAAAGGATTCAGCTCTCTATTCAGGCTCAGATTTCTCATCTTCCTGAGACAAATCACATAAGTGCCTGCTTTCTGCAGGACAGAGATACCGCGTTCTTCCTGACAGAGGGTTGTGGCTTTCAACTCCTCTGAGTTACTGGACTCCTCACGTGCTAAAGTGGGCAGGCCAAGCTACTGGTCCAACAGAAGTGCCTTATCTTTCTTTGACTTGCATGCCCTGCAAGTGTGTTTCTAGCAGCGACATCAGTTACTGTTTCATGATTCGATTTTATATTGTCTTGCATACGCCAAAGGCTGTACTGTGATGTTCCTACCCTGCTAGACACAGCAGTTATTAAAGCTTAGGTGAGTGAACCCAATTTCCCCTAAAATTTCCAAACAATTCTGGGCATTATTGGTGAGAGTAATTAGGATAAGATGCTGGTACACTGAGCAGAATGGGTGGCCTTTATGAGGCTCATCCATTATCAATCAGCCATGTAATTTCCCTTAAGTGACAAGGTGCGATTGCGTTTCTTTAGGCCCAATTGCATCTTCATGCTACGAGCAGAGAGGAGACCCTCTCATGTGCATTACTGTGAATTACCCATTTGGGAAATGAGGATGCTGTAGGTTGGAGATACTGCCTCAGAGCTTGCTCGTGACACAGAGAGACAATTAGATGCTGAATAAGCAAGAAATTAATTCTTTCTTCCCTTTCTCCTTTCCACATAAGAGACGGGTTTGTTTTTGCTGGAGCTTTGCCTGTGTAAAGGCTGCAGTATGGAGCCAGTGTGTGCTGTCACACATAACCTTTGGCATGTCAGAAAGCAGCTTATGGTGGGGGCAAAAAGCCTTCTCTGATGGCAGTATCTGCTGAGCGTGCCCACAGGGCAGGGGGGCTGGGGGGAGCTGAGTGCAGGGGTACCAGCTGTACGTTAAAACATTGGAAACCAAACTCCTCACAGATGAAACAAATGTAGTACTCTGATTTAATACAACCTAATAGTTGTGCTTCAAATGACTTATAGTGAGGAACAAATCAGTATACTCTTCGTTAAAAACAGAGGGATAGCATAATAAACATAACCTTATTGAACTCAAGGAGGCGTAAATCACTTGTGATTCAAAAGCGCTATAAAAAATAATTATGATTCACTGCTGAACTCTGTTTTACAGTCTGTGAAAACTTTTTATGTTTTGCTTTCAAAAAGGCATTTCTCTTAATCAAAGTTGTTGCAATTAGAGGGAGTGGTAATGATCCAGAAGATAGCTGAGTGATGTTGCCTTTTGAGGACCTCTACAGCTGCCGTTTTCATAGCGTGAATAGTAATGCTTGGTGTTGGCAGAGAAACTCCCGTGGATCAGAGCTCCAGCAACTGGAAATGTGTTTTGCAATACACCCCCATTACCCCAAACCTACCATGATGTTGAATTCCATCCACTTAAAACAGAGCCTATGTTTAACAATAATTTAAATCATCATCCTGCCTGTCAGCTCAGAGTTAAGGGGCTATGCAACTCTGATTCTCTGTTTAGAAACTGCCTGGAATAATAACTTTCAGATGTCTCAAATATGCACCACTTATCTATAACATCTAAATACAAATGTCTCCCCGCTGAGCAAGCCCGACACTGTTTACCTATCATGTCCAAACCATTCCAGAGGGTTTGCTTGGCGTGGAGCGGAAGGCCCTATATCCGCAGCTCCGAAAGCACTGTCAGTGTAATATTTTTCAACTCCTCCTCACCTTTAGGTGATTGCAAAGAAAGAAACAAGCTAAGCCCGGGGGTGACAAGTGAAGAATGTCCCTGCGTGTGCATCCCCCCTCCCGCCCCCGGACCAAGGGTAAAAGTGCATTGCGAGCCAGCCCCACGCTCTTGCAGACGGGATGATGCTCGCGCTGTTGGGTCCCTGCCAGCCTGCTGTGAGATGATCCAAATGCTGAATCCCGCACGCCCTGGGCGTGCTGGGGCTGGGCAGAGTCGAGGCGCTGTCACCGGCTTGGGGTCCCTGGGCTTCTTCTCCGCTGCAGACCTCGATGGGACCTGTCAAGTCTCATTGAATGTCAGGCTCCGCAATTGGCCTGTGCCGTATGTTCCCCCCAGCTACGGCGTGCCGAAGCCGTGTGCCATGTAGCCGGATGGCTCCACTGATGCCTGGGGAGCTGCTGTGCTGGATGCTGGCACTCAGCATGTCCCTCAAGGGTCTCCAGGGGTAATGGGGTGTGGTGTGGGGCTGCCCTTGCAGCTCATCCATGAGTAATAAGAGCGGAGAGAGCCAAAAAAACCCTCCTCACCTTGCTATGGCTGACCTGTGGCTTATCATGGGCAAAGCCCTGTGACTTTTCCAGGCTCTCCCAAAGGCATGGAGTGTCTCATACCACCCGCACCTAGAAAAAGAGGAGCTCCATCCCTATAGCTGGCATCGGGTACCAAAGGCCTCTGCACCATGCTCTGCAACCTAATGGGATGTGCTAGGTAGCCTCCACATTTCCTAACGCATCCTGGGGACCCCCATGCAGTGCTTGGCCTTTGCTTCCCCTGGGCACACAGAACACCCTTAGCTGGTGTGCACTGTCCTTATGCAGCCAGTGAAGGTTAAATAAGAAGAAATGAGAAGCATTTAATGCATCTTTGCATCATCTTTGGTCCCTAGGTGAATTCTGAGTCACAGCTCTTATTTGGTATATCAGATCTATGCAAATGTTATTGACATTCTTCTTGGGGCTCTTATTCCATTGCTCTCAGTTAACTCCTGGATTACTTGTTGTCTAGCCCCTGCAGCACTGCTGCTCTCATGTTACACAACAGCAGGTTGTCTGAAATGCATGCATTCTGGGCATTGAAAATTGCTGTTATCTTATTAGTTTTTATAGAAAGCGTGAAAGTTAGACTGTTAGCAGGGGTCAGACTTGGTACCAAATTGTTTTATGTAGCTATGGTTATGGGGCCTGACTTGGTAGAAAATTGTTTTACGTAGCTATGGTTATGGAAGCAAGCCTTCCCCCTTGTCCAGTACGGACAGCAGTTAGCATGTGCGTCCCCTCCACAGCCACCCAGGGCTGCCACCAAGGAGCACTGCTGGTCTGCTGCCTCTGCGTCTGGGTTGAGCCTACAATCGTGTTTTTCAGAATAACTGGAATTAGTGAAGTATGCATAGCATTGGCTATGCTCAGAACATGGTTTCTTCTTCCTTTTTCTTTTTCTACTGTAGGCTTCCTTGTAGGGATGTGGCTTGGAGAAGAGTCCTTTATAGCTTGCTCGCAGCCTGCTCACGAAACCCTATCAGTGAGGCTCAGCATCTGATGGCTTTCTTCATGCAGCGCACTTGCTTCTATGCACGTGAATATACAGTCCAGTTTACTTGTTTGAAATGCCCACATTGTG
The DNA here is from genome assembly GCF_000690535.1 of Cariama cristata. Lineage (NCBI taxonomy): Eukaryota > Metazoa > Chordata > Aves > Cariamiformes > Cariamidae > Cariama > Cariama cristata. The sequence goes on along the minus strand of NW_009604422.1, from coordinate 13,214 downwards.
TTTCTGTACTTCAGGAAATATTCATCTGCTTGGACGCAGAAGTCAGATTTTTCTGGTGGTGGTGTTTCTGGACAGAAGCATGCACAGGCACGTGGCTCCGGTGCCCACTCACCTTGCTGGAGCTCCCTGTCCCACCTCCCAGCCCAACATGGTGGTGCTCGGGGAGAAGCTCTGCCTGGGGAGCTGCACGGCTCTGCCACGCTCAGAAAACAAGCTGCTCTGAGGTCACCTTCCCTCCATTCATCCTCCCACTTTGTATGGTCGGGGGCTCCATTTTTATGGGCCTGTCCTCACATATGCCTGTTTCAGAGTGGTTGGGGATGGGAATAAGAGCAGCATGCAGGACCCACAGGCTCTCTGTCCTCAAGCTGGCTTCTCCTGCATGCTGACTCTTACACCAGTTATTTTATCAGTGTCTTGTCACCTCCTCAGCAGCTCTTCACTGACTTTCCCACCATCACCCATGCCAGAAGGCCTGGAGCAAGTTAGCACAGCAGAAAAATTTCGTATGTTTAGCCTGTTTATCCATCGCTCTGCTGTGTATCTGCGCTGCTTGTGCGTGACAGTTAAAAGCTACCTATACGACTTACACAGAATATCATATTTACCAGGTATTCTCTGATAATGGTTTGCAGCTTGGCCGTGTACGCAGGAAAATAATTTGCAGGTACTGGAGCTGCCCTCATGCTGTTTGTTGCTCTACATTTGTACTGGGTGTTTGCTGCCTGGATGGAGAGAAGGCTGCAATCCCGGATGCTGGCATCTCAGATGTCTTCAGCGAGAGATGACCGGTGACATGTTTCTTCCCAAGTGGCATCCCGAGGTGACATGACATGACAGAACAACAGACAGATGGTGTTAGGTAGTACAAGAAGCATCGTTGGCCAAAAAGGTGTAAACAGCTAGCGTGAACCTATGTGATCAGGTCCAGCAAGTCTCCGTAAGGAGCTGGGGCTAGTTTTATTTATTTGAGGGTGGGAATTGTTTGCTGTAATAAACTAAAGATTCAAAGCTGAATTGAATCCTAGCTCCTCCAAAACCCCCAGCGCTCTCCGATCTGGTGTTTTGATTACCTGAGCCCATTTTAAATGCTAGCTCAAGCGTCAAGCCCTCGCATTTCCATTGAGCTGTTCAAGGAAAACAATTTTAATAGCTACGCAGCTATTCATCAGGATTAGACCCTGCTGGACTAGTTTGGATAACATGCAAGCTAAGTGCAGTGTGGTCCGAGCTTAACTTGGAACATCCAGAGGCACCAAAAAACATTTGCTCCTGTAACTTAAGCACGTTCCTCAGCCCCCGCTCTTCATGCCGCTGGCCATGTCTAGTACTAGGAGAGGAGGGGCTGGGGGAGAGCCTGCTGTCCTGTTATTCCTGGCCCTGATGGAAACAGGGAGAAGTGAAGCATGCACTTTTGGAACTCCCACCCCCGAGTCGACGTGGATGCAGAGAAAAGCATCTGCGTGCTTGGGCACTTACCCAGCTGCCCCCCATGGCAGCAGCACCTCTGCCTGTTGCTCACTGTGTGCATCCCCCAGTGCCCCGGCATTGCAGCATGGAGCACAGCAGCCTCCGAAAAGCATCCCTGGGATTCCAGCAGAGCGGGAGAAGTCAATTTGCTCTATATTTATTGTCTAAGTTGAGATAGTTAGTGTACTGCTCTGCCAAGTGTTGAGGGAAAAATTCCTTGTTCCACCTTATATGTTTCTTGGAGTGGCCTGTGCTGAACTGAAGGTCCTTGGCCAGCCAGCACTGAGCAAAGTTTCACGTTGGCACTGAAGATGCTGGTTTGCTGATGGCTTCAAGACTTGGGGATGCACGTGGGTTTCCTCTCTTGGCCATGTATCTTCACGCAGACATCAAGAAGTTTTGCTTACTTAATCTACAGTATTTAATGAGAAAATGCTAGAAAATATTCTTTTAAAAAAAAGTATTAATAGAAATTGAATAGATTACAGTTGGTTTCATGCTGTTGCTGCTGGCTGGCTTTTCCTTATCCAGACTTCAGTGGAAAATGTTGGAGGATTCCTGCGAGAGGCTCAGGCACCCAAACAAATTTGGACATTTAATTGCTGCAGTGGTGGGGACCTGTCAAGGGTGATGCTGGCTGCCTTCTGTGTAATCACTGAGATCTGGAAGTGGGAACTGGAAATCCCATAATTATCTGGTTTCTTTAAGTACTTTGACCCTTTGGATTGGCTGTGGATGCTCCTGGAACAGCAAAATTTATGTAAGACATTTCGCAGTGTCATCTTCTTTTTCAGTTTTAGGAAATGTTGAGGCTGGATGGAGTTCAGCGGGGTGAAAGGGGCAGTTCTCTTGCATTTAATAACTGCTGCTGCTTGTTTCTGAGGCGTGTCAGTTGCTTTACAGAGGATACAGGATAGTATCTGCTTTCTATCTGGTAGGACAGTGACCATTTTATTCACAGGATGGTCTGAATAAAGATAAGTTACTGAATCTTGTAGCAATCTTAATGGTGAGACAGCCCCCTCTCTCTAACTAAAAATAATAATGACTTTTTGAAGCTCTTTATATAAATATTTACATCTCTATCTCTCTCTCTGTATGTACATATAAAAACATACAAACACCCTCCTCCCCCAAACAAATACTGCACAAAGACCAGAAATCTTCCAGACTTTCACCATGTTCATGAAAAGCAAGGGGAAAGTAATACATCAAATTGTTCACGCTTTTTTCAGTTGTCTAGACGGTGCTATACTGAAATAACACAGTGTGTCTAGCTGAGAAGGGAATTCACTTAGGACTGTGGATCCCATGCAGACAGCAAGGAGGAATTGTTGAAAAGCTTCAGAGAATGGTGAGAACAAGCTGTCCACTGTCCACCTGGGTGTTACATCTCAGAAGAGGTGCTGCAGCTGAAAGTGGCTGTCATCTGTCCCTACCGCTCGGTGCCATCCTTGGCACTGCATCCGTGGGAGGGAGGAGGAGTTCAGTTGGGACCCTCAGCACATCCAGAAATTAGAAATGATGGAGAATGGGCCTCGTCTCTGCTTCTCTGAAAAACAGAGAATTAACCATGTTGAAAGTAAAGTAAAACTGCAAAGGAAGGAGTTTACCTCTTAGAGGTTATGTATTCTCAATACTTTAAGGATCTGAAAAAAGGAGAAGAGTGAATTTGTTGTTGCTTCTGTTGTCATGGGACTGTTCTGGCCCTGTGCTTCCCTGCATTGCACAACAAGCACAAGATGCAACTTCTCTGTAGGGGGAAGTGTGGTAATTCCCTCGAACACTTAAATACCTCTTGATTCCTTCCATTGGACACACAGCGGCATGCTCTCGCCGTTCTTTCCATCCTTCTCCCTTGCCTCCCCAGGCAGGGAGACACCCAGCACTGCCAGGTGAGCCCGGGCAGAGCTGGAGCCATGCAGAAATATTCAGGCTCTCCCACCTGGGTGGCTCTTACAGCAGGGGCAAATGTGAAGAGAAACGCTTTCTTACAGACTATGTCCTCTCTTCACCCTGCCCACCTTCAGGCATGGGATGAAACCTTTTCAGCTGAACACATGCAATGCAGGGAGTAAAAATCAGAGCAGGATGTGATGTATTTGAATTTTAGGCACCCTAGAGATTTGTAGATCATAGCTACTCTTTGTTTTTAATGTGGGCAGAAGATTCAGCACCATAACTCTGCCTACCAGCATGAAGTCCATCACTTATTGCAAAATGATCTACCAGGAGAACATTCAAGTATGATAAGGGTAGACCCTCATGTTGGGAAGCACATTTGCAGCACTGCAGTATAGGATGGTAGATGCTCTCAATGAAGAAGCACTTAAAAGCTGCGCCAAGTGTCTCCTCTCTGTCTGTCAGCATCATCTTGACTGAGCAGCGATGTGTTTAAAAGCCAGTGCTTTGTGTTTCACTTTGTTGAGCCAGGAGGTACCTCTGTGTGTACGTGCTAAAAGCAGAGACTCACGTGTGAACATTTGAGTCATCAGACATGAAGTCTCTGATGATTTTACTTAGATACTGGATGGTGATGACAAATTCGACCGTTGTGTAAACTTCAAAGCAGAGAGCTGGCTGGGGAGAGAAAGCTGATCCCAGGATTTCCTCCAAAAGCAGGGAGTAAGAGTCCCCTGCAGCCCTGGGAAGGCTCACAGAAAGCACTTCATGCTCAGCCACAAGAAGGCTGCAGAAACAGCAAGGATGGGGTGGATTGTAAGCAACTGTCACTGGTTACTACGCAGTCTACAATACATTTATTTGAAGTTTTATAGGCTGTATTTCCCACTTAAAACTTACCAGATTTCCAGGAGAAGTTCAGCTGCTGGCCATCTACTCCCCAGAGAAATGCTTAAAAGGGCCCTTTCTGCCTTTTGACACCTAAAACATTTCAACGTTTCACAAGGCGAGTGTGGGATCTGTCGCTGAAGGCTCTGGGACCTCACTCCCTGCAGACACCTGCGGGTATTCGGAGCATCGCGAGCTGCTTGCAGTAGGAGGACCAGGATCGTAGATCATGGAGATGAAATGACCTCCTGAAGGCTCTGCGGGGAGGACAAGGGACAGGAATAGAAACCGGGGAGCCTGACTTTCCGCCTCTTATTCTCAAGCACAATTGAAGCCCAGCCTGTTCACATGGTGCAGTTGGTGACTACAGATGTGGTGGGAGAGCAGTGGGAGGGAAGCTTTGGGCAGGAGTGGGATCAAGAGGAGTGAGAGACAGGAAAATGGGATGAGATGGAGGCAGATGGGAGGGAACCTTAACGGTGAAAACAGAGGTGGAAAACCCACCAAAAGGGTCATTACAGAAAATACTCGGTTTGTTCAGTTTGGAGAATCGATAAATTATTTTAGAGCACGCTCACGGGACAATCCGCCCAGTGTTTCTAATCTGAAATCCTGTTGTCTAACACATTTTTGGCTGTTAACATTTTCCAATCTATTGTGTAAATAGATTCTATTTTAACATTTTGGCAAACGGCTTCCCGGGAAAAGCCCGATTCCTCCACCACTCCTCCAGGGTCCCATTGTCCGGGGTCTTATTTTTCCTTCCTGTTTCTCATGAACGTGCAGAGCTCTGACAATCACGCTTTGTAGTCTTGAAATGTGAATGCCTTCCAAGGCTGGAAGGAGTCTCTCAGTTTTTGAGATTGACCTTTGATTTCCAGTGACAGCCAGGATGGATTTCAGCAATTTTTCGTGTTGCTCAGGGCCTGACATTGACTAATAGGACTGGATAT
>NW_009604422.1:0-7987 GCF_000690535.1 Cariama cristata | reverse complement strand
CAGGAAACCCTCAGTGATGAGATTTATTCATGCTGTCCATGCATAGTTTCAAAACTGTAGAGCTCAGTTCCTGTTTGGGGTGAGTGGAGCAGTGTTACAAGAGGGATGAACTTAGACCATTGCTCCTGAAGGCACAGAGCAGCTCTTTCATTCAGCCTCCCCCCAGATCTGTCCGATCAACAGCAAGCAGTCTGTGCTGCTTCAAGTATTGCAATAATGACATGCAAAATCACATAGTTCTCTGTTGAAAACCAGCAACAAACCCATTGCATTTCCCTTTTGTTTATCTTTCTTAAGAAAACAACAGATTCTGCCTAGTTTTACTGGAATAGTCCCTTGCTGGCTGGAAATTGCTAGCTGTACGAAAAAAATGGAGCAAGACGTAGCTCACTGTGTTTGAGAAAGGTTTCTGCAGAACTTCTGCACTGACCGAACGGGGTCATGCGGGGGAGACAACTCACAGGAACGGGGGGGGGGGGGGGGGCGCTCATCTGGAGAAGCTATTTTGCATTCTGGTTATGTTTTGATGGGGTAACTGGGGTTACTACCAGCATCCTCACAACCCACTCCCTTCTCCCCTCAATACTTGGGAAAACATCAGAGATAATCGCGGCTGTGCTACAGGGACAGCTTCTTTAGGGCACCCACAGGTGTTGGCTGTGCCACCAAAAGGAAGGGTGCCAAGCACCCATGCCATGCACAATGGGGGACTCTGCATGGTCCAGCTACATCTTGGTGCAGCTTCATCTTTCCTAATGGAGCAGATGGCAGCTGCAAGGGAGAGGAGAGGGAGATTTTTGTGCTGCAGTTGGTCAGAGATCTCTGAAGCCATTTGCAATTATAGATAAATGGGGTAAACAGCCCCTCACACAGAGCTTGTCTGCAGAGCACTGGTGAGGTAGTAGGACCTGGTTACATTGGGGCTTCTGTTTTGAAATTCTTCATTCAGATGTCTAGCTGTCTATGAGTATAACCTCACATGATTAAAACAAAACTGATTTTAGTAATTGATTCATTCTTCCCTCTCTTCCATGTCTGGAGCATGGAGAGTGAATGAAACATTTTTTTTCTCCTGTTTGCTAGTTAATATTTTCGTTTAACCAGCACTGGTTGAAATTAGGGGAAGAGTTTGATTTTTATTTTTATATAAGTGAAGCAGTATGTGAAAACAGTCCTTGTTTACCTTAGGTTTTATAAAAGACTATTGCTATTTTTTACAAAACACAAATTTTGGACCAAATTTGATCTGACAATATTCTTTTTTAATCCAGGATTGCTTTGAACCAGCCACTCATCCTCCTTTGTCCTCAAGGGCACCATGGTGGATTTCACACAAGTTGAAAGTCATGTTTCCATCAGTTTAAATACTCTCAGCATCAATTAGGAGCCCTAACATGGCTCATCCCTTGCACAGGAGCTGACGGGACGTGTGGGATGCTTGTTTTCCCTTCTCCCCCCTCTGTATCACCTGGCAGGCAGTGGCTGGGCTGTGGACGCTGAGCCAGGAGGGAGGATGTCCTGACCATCCCTCTGCAGTAAAACCCAAGGGCCGTGCTAGCGCAGCACGGTGTTTTGCACCTCTTTGCAATGCTGCATGACCTTCTTCTTACTTTATGGGCTCTGGCACAGGGCATCCTCCTGGCCTGGAGAGCATCCCCACCCCAGGAGCCAGCCCAGAGGCTCAGAAGTCCTTCCCAAGAAGGTCACTACTAAAGGATCAGCAAGCATTTACTGGCTTTTTAAGTGCCCCTTTCTGCCCCTTAGATCAGAATTTGACCCCTGCTTCAGGCAAAACAAGAAACAAGCAGATGCTTCTGCAGCATTCAAAGCAATGTGACAATTTTAAAACAATTTCAAAATAAAGATGTTCAGCTGACAATTCATTTGGGCATAAACGTACACTCACCAATGAAAGATCCTCAGAGAAATTCAGCTGCTGAATCCTTGACCTCCAAAGGACCCCTAAATATAGTATTGTACGCAATGTGCCTCTTTTTGTGGGTGAGATATTAAGAGCTTATTTATTTATTAGAAAGTGGTTTATAATGTAAGTAAATTAGTGAGTTCCAAGGCCCTCTCCCAGCTGCCAGATGCTGGGAGGATGTTTATGGCCACTGTAAATAATTTCATAGCTTAATACAAATACATTTTTAGAAATCAAGGGCTGATGACTGCATGTTTATGGTGCGGTTGAGGATTTATCAATTGCTCCAGAATATGAGAAAGAAAACAAACAGTATTTCAGATATTATTTAAAAAATTCATAGGAAAGAAAAACCTCAAAGGTATTTTAGGAAGGCAATGCTTTGACTGAGCTCTCCCAAGTCTCATCAAGTCAGTGAGATCAGAAAATGCTCAGCATCCTTCAGGACTGTGTTTTGGAGAATGCGAAGGCTAGGGCCTTAATGGTACAGACAGGTTTCCCCTGGACTGAATATGTATTTGCAGATCACTTGGCTGCTGCTGAATGACCTTTGCCAAGGTCAACTTTAAATGACAGAATTCAGATCCTTCACAGTCAGCAGGGCTGCAAGGTGGAGCAGCACAAGGGATTTGCTCTGTTGTGGCTAGAAGGTAGTAAGGACTGAGCAGAACCTGTGGGTACTGGCAGAAGGGTGGCTCTGGAGGGAAACCTGCTTCCCAGACAAAAATAGGACATACAATGAAAATGGGGCTGGAAGGAATTTCCTTTTCGAGGCATGTGTGCAGCAATTAGAAATCGGTGAGGTGACGTCAGAGCGTATGTGGGATGCTTGGTATGATTTTTGTGAAAAGTCTCAGTGCCTTGGGGAGGGATGGGCAGAAATGAAGTATTACAGATGCTTCATTTGAGCTTTAGGTCTATTTTCAGTCTTTATGTGGATGGCAGCGGAGGGCCTGCAAATATCAGTAGAAGCTGTGGGCTGCTTCTGCCATGGTGTGTTGTGGTGGCTGCACGTTCCCATGCTACGCCCTCCATAGCAACATATTTTCAATGTAAAACCACAGAACTAGCTGAATAGTTATAAGCATTTACACTCCCATGTGCATGGGGGAAAACTGATGATGATGCTGAGCTGCTGCGAGTCAGAAATGGTCCTTGCTTTAAATTGCAGCCTAAGCTGAGTTTTTGATCTGGAGTTGAAATGCAGTTTGATGATCGGAGGTGCTTAGACACATGCACTCACAAGTGCCTTGTTCTTTTTTGGGAAAAAGTGACTCTTTTGTTATTACCCAAGAAGTCCACCAAGAACCACCTTTGTTTTGGGGGTAGGAGACTGCCCTGGGTCTACAGCAGGCCAGAGTCAGATGGCTTGACACAACAAGGTTTGCCCAGGCTAATGGTGCCAGTGCTAACTACAATTAATTTAGAGCAAAATAACATTTTTTGTGGTTTTGAGATAGCAGTGAATCCTAGTGTGACCCTGCCCCAAATCCGCCAGGCTGAGATTTGAATACTGTCATTGCAGCAGTGTCATTTTTTGCAGCGAGTGTTGTCTGGTGCTGTCCTGATCCTTTTCCTTGATGGTGCTGGATTGGCTGGCCTTGAATTTATCTGCAGGGGCTGCAAGCTCCAGCGAAGCAGAGGCAGCTGTGCAGCGCAGAGAAGCAGGCAATGCACAGCCATGGGCACGGCACCGAGATGGCAAGGGAGGTAAAGGGAAGGAGCCTGCAGGGCTCAGTGGCTAATCCTGGCCATGCCTAGCTTGCTTGCATCTGTCCCTTGAATTATTCCCCGCCTGCCAGTTTCTGGACCCGGCAAGATGTGCTGGTGATGGTTTTGAGGTGGTTTGGCCAGTACTGCAGCAGCAGAGCATCCTCCAAGTAAGTGCGTAGCCGCTGTCAAAGGAGCAGGCTCCCACGGCTCTGCCTCCAGCACACTCGGCAGGATGGCAAAGGCACAGAGACAGTGACAGTGTTCGACACACCTTTGCTGAATGACTGGCAGTGCTGGGGAACAAGATGGCTGACCTGGAAAACAGGCCAAGATTAAGAAATGTCAAATTTCTGGGGAGAAGAGGGTTTCCTGGAGGGCTGAGAGGTGGAGAAAGTAGATCCTGGAGGTTACTTGGGATGACTGATTTCAAATGGACCATGAACCCTGTCAGCACTGGTGCCTCTGGCAAGGGCCGCTCTGACACCCTGAGCTGGGACTCACCTCCCAAAACTGGGTGTTGGGGCATGGGCAGCAATGGTCAGGAGTACAGGAGTGTAGAGGTGACTGTGTCCTCCTGGGGACGGAGCTGGAGGATGATGCCTTCTCATCAGCAACCTTGAGGGGGCTGCTCGCAGGGTTAGTGTAGCAGTAGACAGCACGAAGTGGGCACATGAGCCACACTGTCCCTTCTGACTTGCATCCATAGGTGCTGCAGGCGAAGCTGCTGTGTAGCAATGAACTGGCACCCTCAGCTCTGCGGCAGTTTCACCTACAGTTAAAAAACCTGCTAACCCCATAGGGTTTTTGATTGTAGTAGATGTAAAAGTGAATCCAGCAGCCATCCTGTTATTTGTTGCCTTATTAAATTCTGTTTACTTCATGTTGTCCATAAATATGAATTTTCAAAGTGCTGCAAACCTCACTCAGGAAGGAATTTGCATCACCTGAGCCTGGGGGAGCATGGGCGACTGTGCCGGCTTTAACAGACCTGAGTGAAACGCTTCTGGCTGGACAAAGAAGTGAAATGCAGTGGATAGCAAAGCTGTCATTTATCCATTCCTGCAGATTTGTGCCACGGTGGCAATCTCTATTCATTTCTGTGCAGACGGGGCAGTTTTTCTGCTGCAGGCAGCTCTCCCAGCTGCGAGGCAGCCGACGTGGCAGAGCTGGCAGCGCGGGCTGGGTGAACCTGGCATCTCCCCAGCGGGATGCAGGGGCTCGGGGGTGCTCTGTGCTGGTGTTGACAAGCCAGCAGACGGAGACAATTTCTGTTCTCAGTGCTGTCAGTCTGGCCCCCCTGCTAGTTTGTGTGGTGCATTGGGTGTAGGGAGAAGGCTGTAGTAACTTGGAGCCTACATAACTCAGGTTTCTCTTCACTGTTAAGTCAGGACAAGTTCATGCCTAACTCCAGCAGTTCTTTCGAGCCCCATGATTTCTCCATGCCAATTCAGGGACTCAATGCTGCCCTCATTTCCCCCTAGATGCCAGGCCCTGTTGGCAATGGTGGGTCTGCCAGCAGCAGCCCACTTCTCTTGCCTGCAGGATGGCAGCGCAGGAGTGGGGCCGGTGCCTGTGCACCACTGCGACGTAGTGGAGGGAAGGACCCTTGGCCCAGGGGGATTTCATGGGCCTGGCAGCTCCTCAAAAGGGCTGTTTAGCTCCAGTGTCAAGGGTTCAGCTTGGCCTGGAGAGGCCATGGGGCCCGTCCCAGCCGAGGCTGTGTCATCACCAACTGGCTACAGCATAACAGACCTGCAGGATGCTTGCAAACATGCAGGGATGCAGAGCCCCTACAGTGTTTAATACGAAGAATAAAAGAGCTGACAGGGCGTATACGCAGCATCTCACCATCTCACCCTGACCCCTCTCTTCCCTGTGTTTATCGTAATCTCTCGCTGTGTTTTGTCTGATTTGGGCTGTAAGCTCCCCTGGGATGGGACTTGCCATTTTTAACTGCCAGGCACAAGGCACACCTAAGCCACCTTATAAATAATATTTCTGTACAGAGGGAAACTTGACGCTGGGAGGTAAAGGGGTGGCTATGGCAATGGCTGTCCGGGTGCTTTGTGTCTCCTATGGACACAGAGTGAAAGGCGCTGGCAACTTGGCTTCAGCCCGGGCTGGAGCAGAGCGTGTACAGCTTCGTGGGGCCCTTTCGGCACGTATCCACCGGCTTCCTCCTGAGCACAAGTCATCTACGCTCCTCTTTGGGATTTTTAAATTTTTTTTTCCCCTTGCTTACTTTGATATGAAAAAGAGTTACAGGACAGAAATACAGCCAGTAGTAACCCTTTCTTCTCTGTTTTAGATATTAGGATAATTTGAGCATGTCATCTGCTTTTTCTTCTCATCTAGCTTTCAGAAATGCATGGTTGTTTAGCGATGTGCCTTCCCAGTACCATCCTGTGACGGGCAAGAATGAATGCTAATGTGAATTATCCAGGCTTTTGCTCTGATGAGTGGACTACATCTGTGTTTGGAAACTAAGAATATTTTCCCAGTGATAAATTAAAAAATAAAGCATACCTTTTTAAAGTCAAAGCTGTTATAGTACCAGGAACAGTGGGACCATACTGAGCACAGTGGAGAGAGGGACCACTTTTCTCTGATAACCGGGTCCTAGACATACCTGGGATCGATCCCAGACTCCTTAGACTAAGCAGGACATCACTGGTGCTGTTGATGACATTTCAGTTGATGTAAGCCCAGCAATTTTCATTATTATGCAGCAAGGGTTTGATAGTTCCCTACAACAGTTCAGAGTATGTGCAGAAACATTCACAATAACATTCTCACCAAATATTGCTTTAAACTTTGATGCTGAAAGAGGCAGAAGCTGAAGAGAAATGTGTCTATTAATGGGATGAGAAATCCTTGAGTTTGGGAGAGTCACCCCTACACTAGTTACCATCTTTCTAGCCCACATAGATCTCAGCAAGGTTCTTGCCTATAATGTTGCTGTTTTGGCTCTTTTTGTTGCTGACTACACCCAGTTCAGTCTAATCTCCAAAACTAAGCTTGTTCATGACATTCAGGAGCTAAACTTTACATTTTACAAACCATCAAAGAGTAGAGAGTCAAATAGCTTTTCAGGGCTCAGGGAAATAGAAGGTAAAAATAAAGGCATGGGAGTTTAACAGCTTGAAACTGGCAAGTGGATGAATGAACATTGGTACTCATTCCTAGCCAAACTGGTGCAAAAACAAGACAGGTAAGGAAGAGGTTTAGAGCATGTATCAGTCAGAGAGAGTGACCTTCGGCATAAACTGAAATGTTAAATTCTAGTGAAAATGCATTGACAGCACAACAGGGCATCATGTGGCAAAAGGAAGCTGCTGAGAAGTGGCAGACATCTGTCATGGGAGTTTAATGAGAAGTCAAAGAAGAAAAGGAAAATCACCCTGCATAAAGTGAAGAGAGCCAAAAAACTTACTGCATTTTTAGGTGCCTGTGTCTTACTCACCTCTTGATCCTTCCTCGAAAGGTCTCAGGGACCAGTAATAGTGCAAACCAGTTGCAAAGTCAGGCAGCTATCTCTCCAGTGCCATGCTTGTAGCTGGTGCTTCACTGGTGCAGTGTTTTTGCTGGGGAAGCTGTGAGATGGTCAGTGCCTAGGTCGGTGCCTGGCTCACAACAGCCAATCCAGCTTTGTCCATTGCAGGGGCTGTGTCCCAGTTTTAGGATCCAGTTTCCCTGAAACAGCATCCTCCATCTCATCTCCAGGATCCCAGCAGGACCAAGCTTGTTCATGCTTAGAGTGTCAGGTGGGGAAGGGAGAAAGAAGAGGAGGAAGAGGAAGAAAAGCAGTCCTGTGGGAAAAGCAGGAACCTTTGGGAACTGAAGCCTCAGGTCCCCTTCCTCGGGGGGCTGAGGAAGGCTTGGCTACTGGGCCTGGAGCTGCATTTAGCATCCAGCAGGATACGCTGGGCCTTGTTCTCCATGTGAATCCCGTGGCTTCAGCAAGGTTACATTTCCCTGACTGGCAGCCAAACTGTGGCCCTCTGGCTGATTCTTGTTTATACTTTCCATTTGCAGCTTCAGAAAAACCTCCTGTCTTTCTGTCTAAACCCTCCTGTCTAAACCTTTTGAGGCCACATCCTATGATCTGTGCATTTAGATTAGCTTTACTGATAGCCAAGGTGTTGAAGCTTTCCCTTGGGGTAAGTGAGAGTGGAATTTGTCTTTTTGCTTGTTAAGGAGTTAGCTGAAGCTCTGGTAACAAGATTCAGCTCTTTAGTTCCTTTAGTTCAGGGTATCAAAATAGTTTGTAAAGAAATCACAAGCCAAATGGGCATTTGGCGTGACCGAACATATGAAGAATTTATTGAAGAGATGAACTTTTCAATTACG
>NW_009604421.1:43551-62706 GCF_000690535.1 Cariama cristata | reverse complement strand
TGATTCTATGATTCTATGATTCTCTCCTTTTTCTTCTAGCCATAATTAGTAGCAGAAATGGGAAAAAAAAATCACAGAACAGATTTGTTCTCATGCTGCATACAGCTCAATTTATAAACTAAAAGGGTTTAAATAGCTCTGAAGACAGAGCTCCAAAAAATCTTTCCAGCAGCTTCATCAGTCAAGCACAGTTGTAGGTACAAAAAATCTTCTGGGGCTACTCAGCATGAGTAAGCAGCAGCCAGAAGCAGGAGCAAATCTTTAGCAGGCAAAATTACCGTAGGCAGCAAAAGTCAGCTGATACTAATATAATGCAAAGGAAAAAATGATGCCCTGACCTTCCTTTTGTCCCATCCTCAGCACATGCATGTACATCTCTCCTTGTTGGGATTATTCTGAATCCTCCATCAGGTATTTTCTTAGATGCATAAATGCTTATGCTCATGATGAATGCAGGTTCAACCTCTGAAAAACAAAGAAACATTCATCTTGATCAAGATCTTGTAGATGTTGAGATGAAAAGGAAGGCTGGCTCAGTATTAGGCAGGCTAGTAAGGACCCAGCTAGCTCAGCCAGCTCAGCCATGACCTTGCTATTTGGTCTTGGACAGTACACCAGCAAAACTGGGATAACAACATGTCATGTCTCACAGGTCCATTGAGAGAATAAATGTGCAAAATCATCTGATACAATTCTCAGGCATTGTGGTACTGAAGAGGGATGAAAGCAACTGTGGTGTTACTTAATGGTTCTTTATGCAGTATCATGTCCTTTCATTTAGACTTTTCAAGGGCATATATGTTTGCCATTCAGTCAATCTAATTGATAGTGAAAAATTCCCATTAGAGTGAGTGTATCGTGAATTACCCATGTAGTCCTGTTTGTTTTTAACAGCAGCTGTGCATGTTGTCCAGCCAATGTCATTTGCTACTTGGTAGTTTTCATCATGACACATTTAAAAAAATGCATAAATAAATAGTTCATGAGACCCTTGTACAATGATCATTGTCCAGTGTTTGTTACTGTACATGATAAAGCTCCAGAACAGCAATCTGGACAGTGACAGTGACAGTAGATGGAGGGAAAGATGGTAGTTTTAGGAATGTCTAATAAATCACATTTCTATAAAATGGATTGTTGTAACATCCAAGTAATACTGCCATAAGGGTTTTTCATCATACTGGTCAACAAACTCAGATATTACTGAAAAAAGAAAAAAAAATCAACAAATGTAAATTCATATAAAAATCTATACTTTTGAATGTATCCATGCCCAAGTTAACAGAATTACATTCCTTCTATTTCCCTCCTTGTAAGCTGAGCTTGCACAATTCCCTCTGTGGTATAACAACAAAATGCCTGTACTACAGTGAATACAAGCAGTGTTTCCAGTATAGTTCGTGCTCAGTTTTATAGCAGCCACATAAAACAAGACATGAAAAACAAGTGCTTATCTCGTCTGCGTTGTGGTACCATTAACCTGAAAAGAGATTACAGCCCTGAATAAAGCCCATCTCAGGTACAAAAGAGCCTGTGACGGACTCTACCACCCCCTCCCAGCTTTCCCTGTGCTCCCAGTTCAGTCAGTTCACTGTTGCCCTGAGATAAAGGTCTTAGCAACATCTATCACACATGTCATTTTGACTGTCTAGCTGAACACGGAGGCTATTACCTCAACAACCTCGTGCTGCAATCAGAAGCACATGAACAGCTTTTTGATAAGCAGTTCTGGGAGGGCCCTTGCTCATTCCCTTGCCTGGACTTCACCTAGCTGAGGAGAACGAGCAGAACATCACAGGTCTTCATTCAAGGGACTCACACCAGCCATTTCCTAATTCTGTGCTGGAGCAAGTGTGCACCAGCTGCTGCTCCAACTGTCTGTCCCACCTGCTTTCTGTGGAGGGGAAAGCCAGGTGTAGGCTGGATAGGAAATTCAACATATGCCCAAGGAACTCCAACACAAACAACTGGAGGACCAGGACCCAAGGATTACAGCTGCATCCACTGCCAGGCAAATGTGCACTCTGCCAGAGCTCAGTCAAATTTCATCCCGTATTTGGCATGGTGTTAGCTTGAAAATGTCATGTTCACCCCCCCGCCCCAAAAAAAAAAAAAAAAACCAAACCAAAACTACAGATAGTTAAACCATTTACTAATATTTTCTTGGTAGTGTATGGAGTTGTGACAACATTTTAAAGGCTGAACTCAAAGAAATTGCAAAATTAAATATTCTTTCCTTTTTTTTGGGGGGGGCGGTTGGTTTGTTTGTGGTGTTTTGTTGTGTTTTTTTTCATAGAGGCCACTGCAGAACAGTTGCTTTCTGAGTTCAAGGAGATAACTTGAAAATGCCAATATTTTTTTCAGGCTATTCTCACAAGAACCTAAAGATGTGAATGGCTGTACCAGCTAAGACCACAAGTCCATCTGCTTTGTTTCATTCCCAGTGACAGCAGCATGGAACAAATATTTAGGAAGGACAGTAGTAAGAGAGCATACATACACTGATCTCATTCCTGATATATCAGTGCTGCTTCTAACAAGCAGAAGCAAGGGGAATTCCTCAGCTGGAGGCTGAATTCAAAGCACTGTTTCACAGACAGCAATGGACTTATGCTGCTACCTTTCTGGAAATTTAGTTACTTTAAGCAGGGTCCATAATACCAGCTTGCCAAACAGATCCAGTCTATGATAGGTATCTGGACTCTCCTTGTAGCTGATGGAGAGAAATGGATACTCCAAAATCTGATGCATTCCTGAGGCTCTCATCCTAAGTGCTTAGCTTGCACATTCTTCAGCACAGATACATGTGCACAAGGTACGCCCTGCTGTTGAAGATGAAAGAAGGTTCACCTTCATAACAAGGAAGGCATATCTGGGAGGTGTGGACATACTTACATAAACCTATGTTCATTCCGATATTGTTGAGAGATATTGTATGACCCCTTCCCAGACTGCACTTCTTGTCTCTGCCTGAATAACTACCATGGTGGTTGGTTTATGGAGTCCAAAGCAGAAATCTTGCTCTGTTCTTGGGGCATCTTCTGTACGTGGCGATTTCTTATGCTTTGCTGTCAGTCAACAAAATTGAAAGTAAGTGGTCCTGTTGCTCCTCTACATTCAAGATAATGTTATAAAAAACATTCAGAGCTGCCACCTGTAAAAAAAAATACCTCCAAAGTCCCCCAAACCCCAAATTTCTGTATATTTGGGTATTTTCCTTCTGGCTGTCTGCAATAATAATAATAATAACAACAACAACAACAACAACGATAGCAACAACAACAGCAACAAAATAATATGAACAGAAAATATCTAATTTTCAAAAAAATGAAAGCAAAACACAGAGTCTCCTGAGAACTGTACAGATATAGCGAGTAATAAATAAAACATGACCAATAGTATCAGGACCATCCAGATGGTTAGAATTTCAGAAGAAACTGGTCTTTTCACCAGGACCAACAACAGTACAGGAGTTCTAAAATGAAATTTAGGCTTTTATAAGAGCAAAACCAATTCCGCCCCCTCCACCCCCCATGCCACTTATGCTTTGGTGATATGCACACATTGTGCAGTTCTCTAAAAAAAAGCTAGATCTCTCATACAGTAGTCATTCTAAACAAGCATCATTTCCGAGATGATTGATTGAGTCTGTCAGAGCAAGAAGAGTAAGATCATGGAAATTTTTAATAAATACAGACAATTCTTAAAGGGTTCTAAACATTCGTTTGTACTTCAGGAGCAAATCTGATGTTATACACATGAAACAACAAGCTACGTTTACATAAAATCTAGGGAATTAATGTTCTGCAGTAGGAAAGAGCACAAATCAGGTAACAATACTGTGGAAAACAAATGCAGTTCCTTTCAGTTAGAGTTATCTAATTGCTCCTTATGACAAAAATTGTGAGCCCTCTACTTAGTTGCAAAAAAAGAAGAATAATTTAATGAAAAATCTCGCAACCTGATTATATGTATTTTTCAGGCATCACAATGTGGTTTATATTTGTTGTTTTAAACATTCTTGGAAATTTTTCAAATTCTTAAAATTTACTAGATGTTTTCCCCAAGTTATTTTCCTTAAATTTTGCCATTCAGTGCATTAAAATATATTACTTCTGCAAACTTTTTCCATCATATTTCTGAAGTTTGTTAGCCTATAAGTTTTCCAAAAGTGAAAAAAATGCAAAAGAGTATAGCAACAAAAGGAAACTCTGCAAGAGAGAAAATGTAGCTGCTGTCACTGTTCAATCACATGTGATGTCAGGAACAATACAAAAAGGAGAAAATGGAAAAGAAAACAAATTTTCAGAATTTTCAAATTCAGCAGAAAATTAGATATTTGGAAAAAAAAAAACTTTTTGCTACAATTTTCAGTTTTAAAATAAGATTATTTCTTAATGGAATTTTTTTCCATTCAAATTTCCAGCCAAGTCTACCTATTATCTAGAATGACATTCACTAGAGATGATGTGCCAGTGGGACATGCAAGGTATCCTAGTGATTAACTCACTGCATAGAACTGATATGGATGTCACTCTGTGCGGAAAGCCCCATAATAGTCAGCTGCAGGTTTCTATCCACAAAGGAATATCCATGGTGAAACTTGTTATGCAGGACACACTCATAAGGACTACTCAGAGGTAAGAAAAAATAACTCTAGACCCACAATTAATGTAAAAAAAAAATGACAGGAGGTGTAGACGTAGATGGAAAATGTCCAGTGCACTTGGAATAGCTGAGTTCTGTCCCCAAAAGTGCAGGCAGAAGCCCTGTAACTTGAGATGAATACCTAAGGGAAGGAGAAAATAGCATATCTGTAGGTACTATAACTGGAGTATTTTCAACTAAGACAGTCAATGCAGTTTGTGTTCACTTCTAACACATAACAATTTAACAATTTGCAAAGCCATGTTACTCATATAGTAGAAAGTAGGTCCACAGCCAGGACAACTGTCCAACAAGATGCTGTAAGCATTTCTCACCCCTACCATGCAATGAATTCCCAGATGGTCTCTCTGTGGGCTGAAGCACCCTCGCACTTCATGCAAAAAGGCTGAGTGCCTTCTTGATATTTTATGGTGTACGAGAAAGAAAGCAGCTTACGCTTGGGCAAGTAACAATGTACAAATGCTGTAAAGAATAATCAGGCAAAACCAAATTCAAAACCCTGCATTGGGCTTGCTTTGGTTCAGACATTCAAGATTTTCGTCATGGGAATGTCATGTCCTTAGCTGAGATTTCATTGTAATCTCTTCTCCAGGTTTTGCTGGTGTTTCTACTCACCTTTTCCAGCAGTGCAGTGCACATTCCTAAAGGGCAGCGATTATCTAAAGAAGACAGGGTGGGGAGAAAGGCTCTGTAAAACTCTGAGAAACTCGCTGAGGCTCGGCTTTTTCACTCATTTTGGTGCTTCTCCCCCTGTAAGCTCCCAGGCATTTCCATTCATGCTGTATGTCTGCACCTTTTCAGTACTCCCCCCACTCTATTCGAGTTATACAATTTCTCTCCCTGACAACTTAATTTTTAACATGCTAGGGAGCACAGTCTGCAAATGTAAAACCACTTAAACAGATTCAGAAAATTTCCTAAAGCAGCTGACAAGAGTTTTTTCACTCAAAGAAAGAGAAGAGGCATGGAGGGAGCCCTGTCTAAGAAAAAAATAAAATTTTGCAGACTTCTCATCTCACAATGTAAAATATTCATGAATTCTGCAGGTAGCATACACTACATTAGATGATACAATCAAAAACTTTAACACAGAGTGGAAATCACTGAAAAATGGCTTGTTGCTGTACAATGACCCTGATCAAGTCTATAAAATCTAAATTGCAACGCACTGCCTCGTACTGCAATATCCTCCCTGCATGGATAGGAGAGAGTCAGGTTCCCATTCCTAATAATAAGTTTAAAAGAGGCTGTGTCTCTCTCAGCACAGCCCGTGTGCCAGTTACATAAATTCCGAAAGTTCCCAGTCATATTTCTGGCCTGTTCTAGGGCAAGCATTTTTTATATAACAATTCAAATACTACACTAAGAAAACCCCTGAGAGAAATTAATATATACAATTCATTTCCTAGCAGATTGGATTATGCAGAATCAAGGTGACCAAACAATTTTTCATGCAGCAGCTTCCTGCAAGTTCCCATCCTGCAGTTTGTTTGAACTGGAGAGACTTTACATTTGCAGGGAAGGATGTCCCCAGACAGATTACTGTACAAGGGAGCTCACAATGAAAGGCTTTATGAGAAATGTGCAGTGTGTTCACCAGAAGATGCAATAAGCAGTGGTTGCCAACAGAAAAGAGAACAATGAGAAGGAAAAAGAGAGAGCAGGCTACCTAATTTTGTCTTCAATCTCAGCAAATGAGTAAATACGTCAGCTGGCTCCCTGCTTTTAGCAGACAAAGCAGTGCTTTCTATGAGATTAAGATACTGAGTGAAAGCATTTCGGTTAGAATATAGATAGTACAGAAAAGCCAAACACAAATGGCACACTGATTTTTCATCTGATTTTACAAGATAAACAATAATTCTGCAGCAAATAGTCATTGATGAAACAAGCCATCAGCATCAAGTTTGCTTGTGTTTGAAATTTTTGTTATGGCTCTTATTGCCTCTTCATTACCATATAGGTGCATTTAGTTAACCTTAGTAACTGGAGAACAATTTTGTCCATTTATCACAGAAAGCAAAATTCATCTCCATGTACGGAGGTAGCAGAAGGCTTCTGAACCTTTTAAGTCTCTTCAGCTTCTTAGATCAATGACTTAAGTGGGACTTAAGCAGAGCTCTGGTCTCAGGCCACTCCTTTGCCCAAGTGCTAACTTTACCAACATGCAATGGTCTGGGTCACCATCCATATGCACCCACCCTGCTAAGTAAGCCCACTAAAATAACAGTTACTCCAGAAATTATTTTGTCCAATCTTGGTTTATAATGATCCATACTGTGTCTACCTTTTTGCAATAGGAAGCTAAAGATGTTCTATGATAAGTTTAAAAATATGTGTTTACATCAGCTTGGAGATTCTAGAGGATCACATAACATATTCTAATCTTTTTTCAAATATTCAGATCCTAAAACGATGTCAATTGGCATCGTTCCACTGGCAGAGGATATTTCTTCCAACACACAGATTTATTTGGCTATTCACCTAATTTAAATGGATTTATCTTACACATCCATAAATCATGTAATAACCAGTCTTCAATCACTAGTAATGCTGGGTCCACAGGAAAGTGATTTGTAAATCTCTTAACATCAATATAGTCTCTGAATTAATTTGTATGGACTTTCCAATGTTTACATAGTATTTTCTCTTTCCTAACAAATACTACCTGCCCATGACCCATGAATCTTAACAATTAATTGCACTGTAACTGACTGAACTGGAGTACTATGACTACAACTCAGACTCAATCTGCAGGAATATCAATGCACTGGCATTGCTTCTTGTTTGAATCGGTCAGTGCAATATACCTTGCCCCTTCCGTGGTAACACAAATGGTTGCTGGCCTTGAAGGAAATTGTCAAATAACATAAAATGTAACTTTTTCTTCTCAGAAACACAAGCCACTGTAAGCATAGTTATCTTGCCCTTCACCTTCTAGCAGGGCTTTTTGTAACAAGTAAAATAGAGTACTAGGCCTAGGCCCTCGTCTCCAAAGAGTTCAGTGAAATGGCCCTATGAAGTCTGGAGAAAAGTCATAGGATGAAAGCACAGGATGACATTCATTTTATGTTTATCTAACTGGAGATCAACCCTGATCTAGGTAGAAGGCAAAGTTTTGCATCTTGAAATTTAACTACAGCCTTCAAGTGCAAGTATGGCTTAATCATGTCCTTTTCCACAGCAGCAATGTGCATTTTATAAAATTGATTAAGGTAAAAGAAGCTTGCTCTTACATATATTTTTACCTTCATTTGAGACATTCTCCAGTGTTGAGTAGGTCTTATGTTCCCACTGCAGCTTTTTGCTCAGCTGGAGTCCTTGCTGAGATCACTTAGATGGCTTTTCAGCTCTTCCTGAACATCTGTTTTCACAAAAAGCTTAAGAATTCCATTATTCTGGAGCCATCTACTGCTCTATTAAATCTGATCTTGATCCATGGATTCAAATGTTATTTGGATACTGGAAGGAAGTAGAAATTATGAGAAAACTGTACTCAGTGTAACTGCTTATAGAAACCAAGAAATGAGGCCAACCCCAAAACCTCACCAAAATAAACTGATGCTGTATACAGATGTAAGAGAAAAAAGGAAATAAATCCAACTTCTTATTGCAGAAATTTTTGTAACAATATGTTCAGACATCCCAGGATGCGACATAACTAGAGAGCAGAGAAGAACTGTAGTGAAGAAGTGGACAGACATGAAATGAATTTGTATCAGAGCATTAGGAAACAGAAAATACAGAAGGATTGAAGAAACTGATTTAACTTAAATTAAACAGAGCCATATAATTCATCCTCATAGCAGATGTGTGTATGAATTTGAATACATCCCGTGCACTTCAAAGAAATGTTAATTCAACATACTATTTGTTGATATGAAAGGAGAGAATAATGAAACTGCTTAACAGATTTTCATTCCTATACTATAAATGGAGCACTAACTGTAGGAATAGAAAGCCCTCCTAGAATTTACCTGCATTTGTGGCCATAGAAGACAGGGTACTAGCACCACAAACCAGGGAGGGCACAGTGGTAAAGCAGCAGCAATGCACACTGCCTCTGGAATAGATTTAGGCCAGAGACAGTAGAGGTGCACTAAAAGCAACAACAAAGGAAGCAGCTTAAAGTGCTACAGCTGCCTTGTAGAGCAGATCTAGTATGGAGATAGTATAATTTTGCCACACTTTGAATAACTCCAGGAACAGATTTCGGATAACTCCTTTAAGTAGGTAATGAAGCTTCCTGAGGTCACAGCAATGCAACAATGGCCTCATTGACAGGTGACCCATACAAAGAGGTTGCGAAACAAACTGGACTCACAGAGCAAATCCAGTCAGTCATGTCACTAAGGAAATTTGCAACTTTACCTGTGTGGTTAAGATCTTAAATGAATGAGCTGACATAATTTATGACTATCTTAAATTAATGTAAGTGTATAGAATATAATATAATCATGTATATTATTAGACACTTGAAAAGTCTGCTCTCAGTGGCATTTCGGCAAGATGTCATCAGCTAGTGATTATTCTAAAAGCACAGAATTGTAAGCAAGACTGCTTAACACTGTCAAAATTAATGCAGATTTACAAGATGCTGCACATTATCTCCAGACATGTTCCACTAGCGTTGAAAATATACTATGTTTCCTACACATGGATGTGTCTATAGTCCGCTGCCACACACGGGAAGAAACATAGCCACATTTCAAGTATTCAGTAATAGTATCCTGGAAAAATGTCTGGGGCAACCTTCTCTTCTAACCATTTTTATGCTATGTTAGTTGCCAAAGGAAACTAAAAGAACTGTTTTTTAATAAGAATTTTACCTTCAATTCCTCTCTCTCATAGGTATAAAAGCATAGACACAGCACTTGGAATACAGTCTGTATTAAAATGTCTTAATACTAACACGGAGGTTGAACAATGTTGGTTCAGTAGGTCTGACCTAAATTAAATAATAATTTGAGAGCTATCCAACCTCTACAACAATGAGTCTGCAGCAGAAGGAAAAAAAGGAATAAGAAAGTCCTTTCACTGTGGCAAACTATTACAGTTTTATCTTCACCATGAGTTTCCTGTACCTAAGAGCTAGTACCCAAGCCACCAGATGACAATTTAATTGATGTTAAATATGCACAAAGTAACTAAAAGAAATTAGGACTTTTCAGACTATAAAACCTTTTTGTTAAACTCAGTTTAAACTGAAAATAAACACTAGTACAGATCCATCTAAGGGAAATTATTATCTGAAGCATCCTAAAATTTGTTTTGAATTACCCTGTGTGCATTGTACACACTGATATTATCATGTCAAGATTATTGTATATTGATGGGAGATTGTTAGTCAATTAACTCTTCTGGGTACAAAAGATTCCTCTGTGAGGCTTTTTTCTGTACAAATAGCAAAATACTTTTGTTTAGCCTCAAGTAAAAATTCTTGAGCAGCATATTAAGGCAGGGGGGTAGCAATAAAACTTTCAAATATGTGTTATTTGTCAAAATAACAAATTGTTAATTTGTTTAATTACTGAAAATAATGAGTTGTGAAAACATGATTTTTGACCCCTTTGAGACAGTTAAGAAACCAATTTAATTTATGTATCTTATTCGCTCTCACCTTTGAAAACATTTTGTCTCTTCTCCTTTCTTTAGCAGTACAGTAAGGTCAGAGGAAAATCTTAGAGCTCAGCTCAGATGAACCAACATTCACTTCTAGCATTGTGTGGTCTAGCTAAATAAATAAGAACATCTTGGTTGTAAACCACCCTTATGTAAGACAATGTGTCCAAGTGTTCCACTCACTCTGATCAGAAGTGCATATTCACTCACAAACCTTGGAGGTCTCTAACTTGGTACAACTTACGAAAAATTACAAGGCTTTTGCAGTAAAACCATTACTACAGTCTCCTTACTGCCAGGGCAGTTGAATCTTCATCCTTATGGTCCTCAGGCTCACATCCCTGCGTGTCATGAGGAACACTCATTATGAATGAAAAATATGATCTCATTATAAATATCAACAGAAAACAGACAGAAAAGCTATATGTATGGATAAACCAAGTGCTGTACATGTACACAATTCAGGATTATACAGGTTTTGATTTCCAGAATTTAGTCTTTAAAAATGAAATAAATAGAAGATGCAGTTGAAGATTTCAGCATTACTTGGGAAAAAATGGTAGCATTCCAATGTGATCATTTACAAGAAAAGCCCTAGTAAATGGGTACTTAGTCATTATTCCTGGGGCTCAGGTACCCTGCTGGGTACACCCAGCTAAATGAACCATTCATGAAATTCACTACCATCAGTGGCCTTCTATCAGAGATATATAGAGTACAGACTGAAGAAGACCTCATTTCTGTCCAATTTTAAGACAATATATCAAACATAGATAAATATTATGTTAAAAGCAAAAAAAGCGTCCTTGACTGGAGAAAATTTTTTCCTATGATAGGCATCTGTTCCACTTAGTGTCTTTTTCTAACTCTACAGGCTTCCTCCTTCAGCCCATCTAAGAAAGAGTTAAAACTTCAGGCTGTAAGGGAATAGTCAGCTTTCATATAGAGATATTTCACTGTGTATGGCACAGCAATATATAAGCATCATTTTTTTCATTGTGGGCAGGTACTGCTCAGCCTTTATAGAGACATTTTTTTAATTTGGAACATAAATTAAATTAAATATTTATGCCAAAGCTGTCAAAAGAAAGACAAATAGAGCTGGCAAACAATTCTCTTAATAAAGTTCAATCACTGTAATGCACACTG
The DNA here is from genome assembly GCF_000690535.1 of Cariama cristata. Classification (NCBI taxonomy): domain Eukaryota; kingdom Metazoa; phylum Chordata; class Aves; order Cariamiformes; family Cariamidae; genus Cariama; species Cariama cristata. The sequence continues at coordinate 51,267 of NW_009604421.1, read as the reverse complement.
TTGTCAAAGGGTAAGTGCAAGTTAATTTTTTCTTTAAAAGTTTTGCTCTCTTTTTCCTGAGGTCATGTCTGAAAGAACTGATAATTTGAAGTGAGATTTATTCACGGTGTAATCCTGTGCTCAGCTGAAGTGAATACAGTTCCTTTTCCCTTCAGCAACAGCAGCAGCTGGTGAAGTCTTGCAGTTATTTATTTATTTTTACTATCTGTTTTGGGGGAATAATTTTTTATTAATATATATTTTAACACACAAACAGTTTCATATACGTAAATTAAAAGAGAGAAAGATTCCTTAATTCAGGTTTGGTTTTTTTTAAATATCAAGGTAGATGATAAAGTCTGCAGAGGTCCAAAGGAAACGGGTAATTTAAGCTTAGCCAACCACAGTACCATGATATCCTGCTGATCCTACCCAGGTACAAAGCATTGCTGAATCATCAGCAGGTAGAACCAAAAGGAAGATGCTATGTGTGTCTGAAACACAGGTTTTCAAATACATAGCAATATGCTAAGAATTGCAAAACTCTGTTTTTTAGCATAGTTGATGAGTGATTTCTGTCTCCTGTACTGCCAGCTTTCCTTCCTGTCAACATTATTTTAACATCTACAGATAACATTTGGGGAGACCAAAGCTAAGTGTAATAAGAGGAAAACTGAGGTAGGCTTTGGAGAAGGAACCTCCTGCAATGGTATTGCATTGCTGAATTCCCCGGAAATAAAATATAGAAAAAATACCCAAATACTTGAAATGTTGCTTAGTGACAAATTCCTCAGAAGTAGCTTACTGTAGGGTCACAGAATGTAATTCTAACAAGACTCAATGTCCTCCTAAGCCTTAACAACTTAATTTATTGACCTTTTCCACATCTTTCCTCAATGAAGTAATGTGCGGTGTAAGTGAGGATGTGTGGTTAAGAGCAGACGACTGGACTAGCCTAAACTAAAAATTGATAATTACATACTAACTGAATAACTCTCTGCTGTTTGTTTCCTGGATGATCCTGATTTATCCCTTCCTTGTGCCATTTTTAAATGACAACAACGATGCCTTATTTGATAGAGTTCATTCAATAATACTATTTGAAGAACTAGTAGCCTTCATTCACTTTTGGAGTTTCTCAAACTCCATCAACAATATCGAAAGAGATGTCGTAAGATCTGAATTACATTCCTGCCTCAGTTTTAAATCCCTCAGTGCATTTTAGTCCACTCTCTGCCTTATCTATATTGCCATATCTCTCTCAGTACATGTCTGCATAGTGTAATTTGAGCTGGCACTTAGTACAATGAGCCCTGAGCTGAGAACATAGGAAATAAAAATTGATACATTAAACCTGTGAAACCAGTCCCCAACTGGTTTAAATTATCATCACTGAATTCCTTCTGCTGGAAATCACTAGAGTTCCCCTTTGCAACTTGCTTTATTGTCTGATTCACCATAATCAGTGGCATGTCAGTTATACTTTACACTAAACAGTATTTACTGCTGCTGGAAATCTTGAATCCTAGCCCTCAAATATCAGCTGGGATGTCTGAAACAGTCCATTTTTTTTAATAACCATACGTGTATATTGCAACATGAATTGTTGTCTATGATTTTTGATAGAATATCACAATACTATTTTCAAAGGTTGATCTAAAGTTTGCAGAATGTGATATACTTGCCTTACCAAAAAGAAAGGAATTTTCCAGTGGGCTACATTCCACCTACAACCTTTTTCCTTAACAAGGGAAAAATGCAGAAACTTGTGAAGTCTTCTGAAGAACAATGAGGAAGGCCCAAGGAACAGAAGTCTTGGGCCAGAAATGGGGAAAAATGTGCATGTAAGTAGAATGAAGACCATCCAAATATTGTTGCCTGCCTGTCTTAATTTTACCTTTTGGGTGGACATCATGTGATCTGCCTCCCATGAAAATCTGCCATTTTTTAATGAAAAAAACAGCCCTTAGGCTGATGAGTAGTTGGGGCTCTGTGCTATACTAGTGGTAGCTCATTCACTTGCTAAACCTGCCAAAAGGATGCTAAGTTTTGAGTGAATTACTTCCTTGAATTGGCCACTTACAGCCCACCTAGAAATTAAACTTCCACATATTTCACAGCTGTCATGAAAATGCAAGATATCACATCCTTCCTAATAGGTTTATTTAATAGGCATTTTGAAATTCCTGTAGTCTATGTACTTTGCTTTCCGTGCTCAGCAATACCTAGACATAAGGAAGGCCTCAGTGGAGTCAGTGTGTTGTTAGAACAGGGTAGGCACCTGGAAGTAAAATTATGAGAGTGTATCTGCACATATATATATCTCACACTGCCTGAGAATGTATCTGCTAATGATTCAATAAGTTTCAATGTTCACCTCATTTGATATCACAGGGCAATAAGTGAAGCTATTACTCACCCTTGATGTCAAACACCTTCCCTGGCAACACTCAAAAAGCTTGAAGAGATTGGAAATATTATTTAGAAATTCAGTATAAAATGAAATAGTGTTGGGTTTTTTTCCTCTGGAGTATTGATTTCTCCCCCAATGCAGTTAGATTTGCTTCTCTAATCTCATTTATTACTCATGCACCTACAACATAGCAGCAACAGTAGAACTAGTTTGGAACTTCATTTTTTCTTCCCTTCTTTTAATAATATGTATAAAACAGACATTCATATTGACTTATTTTATGATCTATATGTCTTCAGATATATTGTACCTCGAGATCAAACAGCATCTGCTTTTCATCAGACACGTGGCAATTTTGAAAAATGGGCTAAAATAGACAGACACAAACACCAGTTTTGTGAAACAAGCATTGAAAGTTCCAGATCTCAGACCTATTGTTCCTCCTGGACTGCTATGAATATAGTCTTATGGTCATCTGTAGTAAATACGCTTACCCAATTCACACTGAACTGAATAGTCACTCGTCTGAAGTCCCTGTCCTAAGCAAGTACTTTGCAAGTGCCTGGTTAGACAACTATCCAGCTGCACAGTCACTTATAGATTGAGATAAAAGCGGACTGGGAAGCTGGTTATTCAACTGCCCAACCCTGCCAGTAGTTTCTGCCGTGACCGTGTCCCTCCTGTACTTGGACATAACAGAGTCAATAAGCCCTTTACACACTCAGGGAACTTGACCACCCCTTCTCTGGGCAAAAGAGAGCACAGGCTTGGGAATTAACCAAAATTAACTCCCAGGACATGAACTTAAACAGCGTTTACATATAGTGTCCTGAGAGGACCTGGGTATCAGGTCAAAGGCTTGCACTGATGTAAGGGTGCTGCCCCCTCATCTGGAAAGGGGAGAGGTTTCTGTGTATTCAGTGCACACTCACCTATATCATATCCATGGACCTGCATCCAACAACCCATCTTTTAAGGAAAGAAAAGTATTCAAGATTGTTATTGGAAGCAGTGTCTTGACTCTCCCCTAGTGAATAAATGCCAGTCTTACAAAAAAGGGAAGAAGAGACAGGGAATAAAAAGGGTTTTAGAAATATGTTCTCAGAACAGAGGATGCAAGTGCCAGAACTGGGAATGGAAATAAGTGATAATGAGTTTCACCTCCTCGAGCTTTTCAGACACCTGGAGAAGTGGGCAAGATTTGATCCACTACAGAAGGAAGATTACAGCAAACTGGAAGCAATGCTCTTTGATTTTCTTTCTGACGAATAGGTTTGTTACTCTATAACCACCACACTTGTTCTAGAAAGGCTGTCACAAGCTTGTAAATAGGTTTCCATTTCAAAACAGATATCTAAGCCCGATTAGGTATGATGGGTAATGATCAGGGCTGGTACAGAGAGTCTTAAAAGGAGGCTGAGTAAACTGCATACCTCTACCCTAAAAGCATAAAAAGGCTCTAGTCAGAAAAAGCAGAGAGTACTTGAAGAGATGAAGCAGAGGATAAAAGTGCAGCTTGTCCTGAACTTGACAAAGGTGCTTTGGATTTTGCAGTGGTAGTAGAATTTGACCCAGAACAGCTTAGACACCAAAATATTACACCAAAATGTTATACTGAAACATCAATATAAGAAACATCAAATTTTTTTATATTAACACTTGATTTAATGAGCAATGCTTGAAAGAAATATTCAAGCCTGTCAGAAAGCAGATTGAGTGACTGAAAACTAAAGGTGTATAAATAGCTTACCAAGGATTTTTCATATTGCTATACATTAAACTAGAAGGTAACAAGACAGCTTTGAAGGATATGTAAAAAATCGCTTTAGGTGCATTCCAGAGAATGAAGAAAAGACTGCTGACAGAACGAAAATGGAGAGAGAAAAGAGATTATGTATCAGTGGCAGAGTTTATTTGTTCAGGTTTGTGTCTTTTGGTATTTTTTTATTTTTCTTCAAAAAGCACATTTATTTTGCTATTAAACTCATAATCCAGTTTAAATGCTAATGTCTGAATACATACCAAGTCATGCAAGATATAATTCACTATAATTGCAACAATAATCATACATTAAGAGAAACATCAGCCCGTAAATCAGTAAATCAGTTTTTAATAAAACATGGCCATTGTACAAAGTGGGAAGGAAGTGATTTCTTTAATGACCAAGATCCAAACAATTTATTATCAGATCAGTATTTGATGACTGTCAGAGCATGCAAGTGCTTTTATAGTTACATTTCATCAACAGTGGTGGTATGCACTCAAAGTGGAAAAGCATCTATCCTCCATATTATCACTATGAATAAACAATGCAAATGCATATAAGTGCCACTAGAAAAATCCATATCTGCCTCTTGAGGTTAATCCATCATATTTTTTGAAAGTTTTCCCCCTTTGTTTTCTTACCTGAAGTAAGACACATTACTTCGGCTTGTTGATCTCTGTATTAATTCTCAATAATTTAACGTCTATATAAAAATAAAACTTCCATTTATTATTATATACCTTAAAATATTTTATTAATAAAATTACATGTGTTCTTTGCTACTCTTTAAAGTGGATTAATGTCTCTCTTCTCCAGTTTCTACAGTGCTGATATTATCCTGACAATGACCATGACATGACCCTGACAGCTGTCGTGCCAGACTCATCACTCATATATATCAGTATCTAAACCATGTTATGCTAATCACTGCAAAAAAATGAATGACAATTTATCAAATATTACAGTAAGCAAAAATAAACTAAAAGCTTAACTGCGATCTTGCTCTTAATTCCATAACAAGGTTGTCTGGAAGTTAGTGATTCTCAGCTCAAATGAGTTGTGAAATTTACATTTTGGCCTTACAAGTATTTCAGTTCTCATCTGCAATTCCACTTCAGTGGGAGTGTAGACATTTGACTGCTGACATCCTGAGGCCTCTCTGAACAGTTGACCTTCAGCTTTAGCATTAATGAAGAGTAAGGTGAGATTGTCACTAAAGCCCTGACTCAGTGGGCAAGGCTGAAGAAAGAAAAAACTCTTCATTTGGCAGGAGTATATGACTTCTCATTAGATATAATCTCACTAGGTATAATTAAGAGCCAGGAGAACATAAACTAACAGTTTATATGACATTGCATGTAATTCTGATTATTTTCTAACAATTAATATAGAACTTAATATGGTTGGTATTGAAAGACAATAACTCTAAAGTTACCTCAAAGGGACAAGTTCAACATTAAACCTATGTAAAAATTACCAGATCAATCATATCCTAACAGAGAAGCAGCAACCCTTTTTTTTTATACTTATTAGGAATGTCTATGAGTTATAATGTTTTGCAATCTTTACTCCATTACCACAAACACATTCATCCAAAAAAACCCTGTTTACATATAAAAAGCTCTTTCTGCTGAAGACTACAGATATTTAGTAGAGTTAGAATTTTGCTCTGAAGCTTTAATTTTCTTTAAAATGGATGTTAAGATGCATCTTTCTCATTTGCCTAAATACCCAAGGATCCATAATCAACATTTCACATGACTCAAAAGCCCATTTACATTCCTAATATACGACCCAGTATTTTGGAAAATCAGCCCAGAAATTTGGTGCTTGGCTCATTTTGACATCATGCAGATCCTCTCAACTCCAAAACTGGAGCTTAGTTCTAATAAACACAAATATCAACATGTGAGAAACTGAAGTTTAATTGCTTTATCAGGCAGCAGTTTCACTGAAGTTAATACAAGATCTGTATGATTAGGAGTTCATAATCAGACTCTCTAAGCCACTGCTACTGAGCAACTCTTAAGCTATATATACAAAATTAGTTTGCAGTTCACAGTGGACAAGTGTTGATAACACAAAAATCACTACTAGAACTGCCACTAACTGGCATGCTTGTTGGCAATCTGAGAAGCCCATGGTCCCATGGAGGGACAGATATTTGAGAAATGTCCCGTCTATAATAATGCAGTATATAATGAGTAAATCATGACGTACGTAATTTTCCTATTTTTGAGTTAAGAACACTAGGAAAGAAGAAAATCTTTTGCAGAACTGTGATTGTCAAGAGGAGAATACAACTGCCTCCACTACTGTGGGCTGAAGTTTGTATTCATCAGGTTTCTGTTAAAAACCAAGCTTTAAATGTAAAAATTATACGGCTGCTTTGTTTTCCATTTCTGAACTTAAAATATGTGCTTTTCCCAGAATTCAATAAACAGAGCATTTTTAATCTGCATGTACAGACTGCAACAGTGCAACAGAGACTAAAACTGATAAAATAAACAAAAGAGGCTGGTTAGGAGGCATGCACACACTAGATAAGGAATTAATGACCTCAGGAAGTACAGCAGTGTTCCCATTAAAATTTTGAAGTATGTTTATTACTCTTCACTCTGCAGACAAGTAAATGTAATGCTCTTGCTTTTGCATTGAGAGGTAATTCAAATTTTATTTGTTGATGAAGTAGCACACTGTACCATGCCTAGCTGTCCAGAACACTACCTGGACTGGCAATGCAAGCTCTGTAATCCAGTATCCAAACTTACTAATCTTCCTTACAAAAGATCAATCTGCACTTAACTCTTTCATGATCATTTTCACCTCCAACCAAACCTATGTTTCCTAAGACTATGGAGACTAAGCAAATACCTGGTGTCCAAAATGTCATTAGTTAGAGGTCATTTAATGCTAAACTTTCTGTCTAAGTAGTGGAAAGGTACAAATTTTACACTGAAAAAATATGATAAATGTGATTTCCTTTCCAAATTTGAGATGACATTAGAGCATTCATTAGGAAGTAGTATAACATGTTATAACTAATATCAACCTTAGTGCTACATACTAAACTTCTATAAGTATAAAGTAAAAAGTGAGATTTAACCACATAAGACAAATAATCAAATGGGACATTTTGCTACTAAAACTAAGCTTTGAAATATTTAATATGATGGCAATACAATGGCTCAGTTGGCTGCTTGTTAAGAAACTGTGCTGGTAATCAGCAATTCAGAACTACAAGAGGACTTCCAGGTTTTGAGACTATGGAGAGTAAAGACAGTCGTGGAACTAGGGCATAAAAGGTTTCATACTCCTGCATTTCACAGCTGTGTTCTGTCTCTCTCTAAGCTCAATCACTTTTAAAAACAGGTATTATCGTCACAGATCCACCTCATTTTCCAACATGCCAGTTTCTGGTACTTGGTGCTATGGAGCATATGTATCTGTTCCACCAACAAATCAGAGCTAGGGACTCCTTAATTTCCAAAGTCCACCCCAAAAGCTACTGAACCTAATCCCAATATTTTGCAGCAAGGGTGACAAAGCAGAGCAGGGA
>NW_009604421.1:42728-43520 GCF_000690535.1 Cariama cristata | reverse complement strand
GAGTGAATTTATTGTGCCATTTAGTTGCCCATTTGTACTAATACACCTACAAGAAGCACTTTCCTTTAAAGAATTGCATGAGCAGCACAAGATTTATGTATAGTACAGCAAAGCAACTGCTCAGAAGTTGCAAGAATTGAATTTGTCCTTAACTCCATGTAAATATGACTTAAGATAGTTACCAGAAGGTAACTGGAATATTAATCCAAAAACCAACATAGTGAAGGTAGGGAAACACAGAGGGAAGTGTTAACAGCATCAAAAATTTTGACAACCAAATATTATCAGGCAGGAACAGAAATGGCCAAAGAATGCTGTAAAAAGGCTTTAAAAATAGCCCACCCCACCCCACCCCACTCCTTCAACAACAATAACAAAAACCCCATAGAATAAAAGAAAAGGAATGAAAAAAATAATTGGAAAGGAAAAGAGACTATAAGGTAAGACCTGGGGGAGGAAAACAGCCAGAAAAAAGGTAAATCATTTTCATAGGCAATAAAGAGCAAAGAAAAAGAGAGAAAAAACTATTATATGGAGGGATGAAAACATTTCAAAGTTCTTTAAATCCTTTAGAAGATAGAGGTCCTCAGGACTGAAGGCGTGATATATGGTAAGTAGGTGTGCTGATAAAAGGTATAGTTAATTACCCACTGAAGAATAGCTTCTCTGCTACACAGCATTGCTAAACCTAAACTGATCCCAGCTGTAGGTACTATATATTAGGAACAATTGGAAAGATAAAATAAGGTTATTCTCTCAAGCACTCTTGAGTGTGATGGATCTTTTTCTTTT
>NW_009604421.1:15613-42697 GCF_000690535.1 Cariama cristata | reverse complement strand
TTCCCTACAATGCTTATAAATGGAACACTCACTTTCATGCTCCCACTGACATGACGTTCAGGGTTTCACTTCATTATCAAAAGCCACCACCACTGTTTAAATTCTACTGCTCTCCTTCTATGGTGCTGGCTGTAACATTTCTTCTAAAACAACAATAAAGACTGTGCTACATGCCAGATTACTCCATAAATGTCAGCTATTTGTGCTTCAAACATGCCCATGACATAGGAATTACAACCCACGTCTTGCAAGTAGAACAAATGGCATGTTTCGTTATTTGCAGTGTTCACATTTAGTCCCATGACAGAAGGAATAATATCAAGATTTATCTTGAGAAGAAGATTCCTTACTGGTTTAAGAGGCACAATCAGAGACTGATGTAGCAAATCTAAGAATAAAACTGCCTTCTATGTTACTACATAAAGAGGCTTATGAAATTTAGCTCTTTTTTTTGCTGTTTCCTTCGGGAGCAATGAATCTCTCCCTCTACTGTCCCGAATAACCAGAATAGCTCTGTATTCATCTGGAGTACAAGAAGCCCTCGACATCCCATTCTGTTTCCCTTAGCCATGATGTCTCACAGGATATCACATAAAGCTGGCAGAACATCATAATTGTGGGGAAAAATTAGGATAAATGTATCATTTTATTGTGTGTGCACTTATTTAAGAATGACAAACCTGATAATTTTCTTTTAAATTAGAGAAAACTGTTGTGCTTGAACAATGCTTAATTGTTCCCCTTTTTATTTCTGAGAACAGGTATTTACTGTTGCAGCTTGAAATCTATCCAATTATTGCAATTGCAGCTCCTGAGAGTCAGACTCCTGCCAAAGAAACTTATGAACTGTGTTTCTCTAAATAGATGGACCTTAACTGATAGTAAACACAGACGATGTTTCAGAGGGTGTTCTGCATGACCCAGAAAATACATCTTTTCACATGTTTTTTTCTTGTCTTCCTGGGGACTCTTTAAAGGACTAAAATGTTGAACTTTTTTTCTTCTTCCAGATTTTATGCTGTAACTCATCAAACTTTTTCCCTAGGAATTCAAAGCCTGTAAAAGAGGTAGGTGGTAAATTCCCTAGAATGGGAAATGAATTTGGGGCTTAATTAGGTGTGCCATTTTCTTTTCAATATTTTGTGTCATTTCACAGCATCTGATTTCTAATTAACATTCAAATACAGGATATACAAGACTATGTCTCACAGATGAAGAAAATGTTTCAGCTTTCTGACTGGAAGAGAACTTCAGGCATTCAGAGATGGCACCCTGGAGAGAAGGCTGAGCAGGGTCAGAGAGGTGGCTGGTAAGAAGAAGCTATTTCCCTGTGACAGCAGTGAGGACACAACCCAGGGGGTGTTGCTGGTTAGAGGATAAAGCCCTGAGGAACCTGGTCTGACACCATGGCTGAATCTGCTCTGGGCAGAGGGTCAAACTGAGGTCCTGAGTCATCCAATGGCACCGGGTAGAGGGCCATACATTAGCAGGGAGTATGACTGGGAAACAAGTACCCTGGTATTCATAAGGAGGCATCTAAGGGACTCTCAGTTACTTATTTAGAAGTAGACATTTTCCACCAGCCTGACAGTTTCCAGAAGCAAAAGAAAATCATGTTTGCTGTACTACCAATTTTGCAGTATAGTTAACAGACCTCTCTGTCAGCAGCCAGGTTTTGTTCCAAATGCATCAAGGGAATGGAACATGACTTTCCTTACCCCTCTCTTAGGGTGCCTCTGTGAGTCTGTACTGTGAATGTGAAGGGAATCACTTGGTACCCATAATGGCAAGGAGTGTCTCAAAACACTTTGAAGAAAGTAGTGTGGTGTAGAAGACTGGGACTCTGAAGATCCGCATGCTGTTTCAACTTCTGTCTTTGATGAAGTTCAGTTTACCTAGCTGCAAAAGGAAGATGATGATGCTACCGTCCTGGGGGTGAAAAACCTCTCTCTGTAGACTGAAGTATGCTTCACACAAGCCCGTCACTTACTCCTGTCGTTTTCTTCTTGTAACATCATGCAAGAAGGGCCTTGGCTTTTTTTGTATGGCACTTGTACATGGATTAATGTGGATGGCTTGCCCACGAAGTTGACAAGGCAGTGACCCGGTCTAGATTTTAATTGCTGCAGACATGGCTCTGTAAAATCAACAATAAACACTAGCAAACAACAAACAGCTGCAGCATCCAGCTCTAAATAAGACTCCGTTAATAAAAGTTATACATAATAAAATGTCAGTAAAAAGTAAGGAAGTTCAAACCAGAGTATAGAAACTTTTACTCCAGGTCACCCTGATGATAAAAAATGTTGCTATATAAGACATAATTTCAGCTGTCATAGCAGCAGCTTGTATATCACTGCTTTTTATACAATTCAGTGAAAGTGTTCAGAGGATTTATGTGCATTGTTATTAAAGAATGCAAGTTCAGCAGCAGTGGGTGTCACACAGCTTTTCTTAATCAAATACAAGACAAATGATTTACTAAAATAGAATGTTTTAATTCATTAACTTCTTACAAAAAAAGAAAAATGAAAGACAGAGAAAAGTGATTGTTTTACATATTAAATAACCAGAGATTCACACAAAACTTGCTCACACCTCTGTTCTGAAGGCTTAAAATATTTGAGTATAGAAATCCTGAAATCAAGGATTTTAAAAGGCTAACCTTAACACGTAGTCTCACTCTTCCACTAATGCCCTGATTCCAATAACTTCTTCCATTTCTTACACGCTTCTTAGTCATTCTTGGTTTTCCATTTCTTACCTTTAAAATCTCAACCAAAAGAAGCAATGGCACTTATCCCTCTCACTTCAAATGACTAATGTATTATCATGGTTCTTTCTATCCATGTCATTCACCTTCAACCCTAACACAAGGAGAACTTGATGAAAAACTTGAGTTCAGATCTCCAGAGAGGAGTTACCAATACAGTATTTGGATACATTCTGAGTAAAATTTCTCCTACTTATGCTACATCAGTGCCTGGAATGGAGGGAGTAAGGAATGTACAAGTAGTTTACTGGTTCTGGACAAAAAGGGGTTCTCGCCCAGAAGGGGAGTTCAGAATGTGAAATCAGTCTGACAATTAAGAAATACTTTATCTGCCTGCTTATAAAGTTCTCTATAGCCATAATACCATGTACTGAATTTTTTTCTCACACTGGTAGTTCTACCATGCTCAGATCACTCATGAAAAGATGAGCCAGCAAAGCTAGAGTCTTTCCTTAGAGCAGGTCAGTGGCAGTACACTGGTCTTTCCCGTACTTGAAATTCAGACCGGGGACGGGAGTGGATTGGGAACGTCTCACTCACAACTTTCCAGGGTTTCACAACACTCTTCCAGTTATTTGTGCTGGTGGACAAGGTACACACAAATACATTTGCTGTAGCAAACTAAGGGAGTTGTAGCAAGATAAGACTGTACTTAACTGAGATTATTGAATTGCAGAGACTATGAACTCTAACCTCCTTCCTTGGTTTAAAAATGTGAACCAGGAAAAGTTATAAAGTAGAACATGGCAGGAAAAAACTCTCTTCTTTAGGAAACTCTTTGTAAATGTGAGTGGCTAGAGTGACAGGGCAGCAGAGGGAGAAGAAAGAGATCAACAGGGTTATGAAATGGAAGGTGCACTAGAAGCCAGATGCCATGATCTGGAACTTCAGGGCTTACTGTATTTCACCTGCAGTTGCATCAAAAACTCAGAGACTTCAGACACATAGTATTCAAGATCCTGGAAAAAAAAAAACAGATTGAGCCCAGCAAGGCACTTGTGCTGTGCCAGAGTAATTATTTCCAAATAAAAGATCACTCAGTGAAGATGACAAGGAACTAGCAAGTTAGTCTTTCAGCACTTCTTTGTGACCATGGTACCAATTTGAAAAATCAGGAATTAAAGTAGAAATTACCAGCTGCAAATGGAGTTGAATGTACTTGCGGAGGAAGTACATCTGAAGTAGGGAATAACCTTTCTCTCAGCAACCAATAAGGAGAACAAATGCTTGAGAATCATCGTCAGTCTGGACTAGGCAGCATATTCAACTTGTGTCGTTAGTTTGTCCTCTTTGTAACTGTATCAACAATTAGTACTCAGTAACATTGTGGGGTCAAAAGTTTTAGAGTTTTAGGTATTGAAAGTGTGTTAGAGGAGTGAATGAAATAATTTCAGCACTGAGATCAAATTCAGCAAAAAGTTTAAGCCAAAGAAAGATGGGATTTGGGGGGGGGAGGGAAGCCCCAAATACCATAAACACTGAAGCATACATTGTCAGACTTAAAAGAAAAAAAGAAAAAAGAAAAAAAAAGAAAATTATTTCCTTTTTTTTTCTTTTTTTTTTTTTTTTTTTTAATCAGTGGTACTCGGTTCCTAAGAACCCAGATTGCTTCATTTTGGACTCAATCAAAAGTTCCTAGTTGATTTGAAATTAATTTTTGGTGAAAATTGATTTTTTATCAAAGAAAAAAGACAAGGTCAACCTTCTGTTCAATTCTGATCAATTCTGATATATTTGACAGTTTTATTTTTTCAGTTCAGTTAACAATGAAAAACTCCACTATTTGTACTGCACTCTAGATTCCACCTCTGATCTGTTTTGAATTTATTCTGGCACAGACCCACTTATTGATGTTTGCTAGTTGCTGAAATAAGGGCTAGTACTTTAAAAGAAGGTTTCAGGATTATGAGGTGGTAATTACTGTGCTCTACTGCATCTCCTCGGGCTTTACAAAGAACCTCAAAGCATCATATGCGTACCCTAATGTAGGCTTAAACTGATCATTAAAACTCCGTTGATATTTATAGCCCCAGAAACACGGAAAACCACTACCTCTGATACTGGAAGATATGCATTAATCTGTAACCATAGCGCAGATTGCTGAGATTCATTATACTGTGACAGTTTGGTTTTAGCATTACAAATTAAACCTTTTGGTTTATCTTTTAAGTTTTGTGTTTGCTAGTTTAATATCTGCCTTTCAAATGTTTGCTTACCCCCCGAGGTTTTTGAGACATTCAGTCCTTACAAGATAGGCTAAAACTCCCTAGAAAAAAATTCCCTACCTACTGCATCTATTTAGACAGTATTTTTTCTTTCTTTTTTTTACAGACAAATGTTTTTAAGGCAGTTGCTACTTTTTGCCAAAACCAACTTTATTCATTTCTATTCTTCAAGAAAAGGAACTTTTCCCATAAATTCAGCTGAACCGGTTTGGGGGTTGGGTTGTGTTTTTTTTTTTCCTGTTGCTGTTTATAGAATTGCTTTTTATAGATAGCTGTCATGGGAAGTTTTCAATGGTGCACTATCTGCAAAGTTTTCATACTGATAACACCTTCTAAAAGATTTCCATTGGCCATTTCATTGAGGCAGTTGAGGTTGATAGTAAATTTTATTGGTGGTATTATGTTGATGGAAATACTGGAAGCCTGGACAAAGTTTCCTTTGTTTCTTGTATAGTTGATAGCACTGATGATTAGATGTCACTAGAATGTCATCACCAGCATGAATTTGTTCTATTGGAGCAGCTTTTTATACAGGACTGATTTTCACAACTGATATCCTTCATTGTATTCTTTTGTTCAAACGCTGTTTTTGCCTCATGTAACGGCCACAGCTGCCTTTATGCAGTGGTCTGACTATATTATGGACACTCCAACCTCTGTGTTGATAATTGAGCAGGGTAGTTTCCTCTTTCGTCTTCTCAGTTTTCAAAGAGGCTTTTGATGTGCTCTTTGCCAATGGGATTTCTGAATTTAGCAATACATAAATCATAGTTTAAAATCAAATACAAAATTGTTAGGGATTATTTACTGTAAGAGCTTTGTATCAAACGAGTCATCTAAATTCAAGTGCTTTTTCAACCCCTGATAAATTAAGACAATCATCTATTTTGTCTTCTATTATCTCAAGATGTAAGAAGAAGAACATTAGTCCCAGAATATCCATTATAATCAGTCATAGCTATCAAGTAACTCCACTGATGTTAAGTATGAGGAATTCGATTTTGTTGCTCAAGCAGGTAAGTTTATATACCTTATTCAAGACAGCTAGGATCTGGGGGGACACATTCTCTAATATTTAATTTTAAAATGCCTTTGGAAAAAAATAATTTTAAAAATCCTTTAAAAAAAAAAAAAAAAAAAAAAAAAGAGAGAGAGATAGGAAAGATGATGAGAAGTTTTTTGTTCCATGTAACTTTTGCTGCTGAGATGGGAGGAATACTGCCTAAAAACACAACATGGGATCTGTGACTGCAAAGCCTCGTGAGGCTGGCTTGCACTCCTTGAATGATGCAAAGAATATTTATGAGTTTTTCATTTCAAGACTACATTTTGAGAAAGGAAAGCAAGTAGGCCAATATTTAGCTGGATGATGAAATTTCTGCCACAGGGAACATGTTCACCTTCAAGAAGGATTTGTCACGGTCAGTTTAAAATTTGCTCATCAGCAGTCTCATTCTATGTTATACTACACCAAGACAAGTTACAAAACAATATAACTGCAAATATCAGCACCTTCCCTTTTGTCAGAATGAACAAACTCAAATGGTAGGAATTGTTGGGTTTCTTTACCTCCAGAGGACCCAGGAGACTGAATGGCACTTAATGTAAAAGCTCACTAGAGTGTCCTCTGGGAATGGGACTCTCCAAATACTAGACCAGCACGGAAGTTATCATGGAGGACACTCTCTGTTAGGTAGCAAAGACACGGCAATAGGTATCTGGTAATACCTCGGCTTCGTGGACAAGGTTGATTAAGAATAAGAAGTTTCCTTCTTCTGACTGTGCATTTGTACTCCCCCACAACTCTGCAGTTCTGCCAGAGCAACAGTTTCTGGTATTGAATTGTAAATCAAATCACAAGAGTGATCTGTGCTGAAAATAAGCCTCCAGAAAGGGCATACTATCAATGGAGGAATTTCACTGCACCATTCAAAACCCTCATTTCTGGCCGAAGAATGACACCATGACCTCTCTCTTCAGTGAATGCTAGCATGAAAATCAGGAGTTAAAGGCAACAAAACCACACAGATAATCAGTCCTTAACTGAAAATAATTTCAATGTCTTCAATTACTTTAGCTAAAATAATTTCTTTTTCTTGCAAATATGGACTTTCATTGACAAATATATTTTTTACTGTTTTTGTAAAATTATTTTTTTTATGTAATTTCTGATTTTTGAGAGGGAATTTCCCACTAAAACAGCACTGTAACCTGGATCCCAGTCAAAATTGTTTTAAAAAAACAACGCTAGGTTCTGGATTTTTCACCTGTCTTCCAACTTCTTTCTTTTCCTTCTTCCCACTTTGTAACCCTTTAAAACATCTTCAGTGTGGAAGAGCTTGAGGACAAAGAAAAAGACTAATTTTATGATTCTGCCTTGTCAAAAAAAAGGTAAAAAAAGAAATATATGATCTTTTACAAGACATCCTGCCAAAAAATTAAGATATATTCTTTTAAAACTGAGAGTTTGCAAGCTTAATATATATTTTTCCCAGGGTCAAGGTTTTCCAAATTCATACTGAAAAGAGAGGAGAACATAGAAACAGAAACAGAAAGAAAACAATTCACAGAACACTTCTATATATCATTTATTTTATGTCACCCAGCTGCAAAATACTTAATAACAATAATAAAATAAAAGCAAAGAAAAAAGAGAACTAAAATTCAAAATTACTTCTCTAATTTAAAAAAAACCCACAACATATTAAAACCTGTTCTACTTCAAACATTGCAAAACTGCAAAACAATTTCTGTTTTCAAGTTCATACATGGACTTACTTTTTCCATTCTTCAATCAACTCTTTTATTTAAGCAGTGGTAAGTAAATTTCAAGGAATAGCCTGTGATCAATGGCTGGCTGTGAAAAATGGATATCTTAAGATACAACATACAAAGTTCTAGCATCTGGTAATTGATCCCCAAAGAATTATCATGCATAAATATCGTTATTGCTGTTGTAAGGTATTCATGGAGTTTTCTCAGTTTTTTAGGCAATTTCACTGGATTAAAAGCTTTCAGAGACTATGGTAGCATCAGACTGTATCCAGATCAGATATGACAAGATTTGATTGATTGATAGGACAAGAGGAAACTGTCTCAAGTTGCACCAGGGGAGGTTCAGGCTGGATATTAGGAAGAAATTCTCCACTGTAAGAGTCGTTAGGCATTGGAACGGACTCCTCAGGGATGTGGTGGACTCACATCCCTGGAGGTGTTCAAAAAACATTTAGATGTGGCGCTTCAAGACATGATTTAGTGGGTTTAGCGGGCATGGTGGCATTGGGTATACAGTTGGACTTGATAATCTTTGAGGTCTCTGCCAACCATAATGATTCTATGATTCTATGACCTCTGAAAACAGTGTATGCATAATAAAAATATTGTACTTGATTGCCTTCTTTTCTTCACCACAATTCTGGGGGTTTTTATACTATTTTCAAATAGTTGACCAAATTCTTAATTCCATACCTACAACTAACTTAAAAGTCTTGTTTTTTGTAAGGTGCCCCAACTGGCTAAGATTATGTTACCTAAACCATGGCCACCTAAACCTAACTGTAAAACCGTTGTATTTGATTAAACGACACTGTTGCATTTACTAAATTCCTTAGCGATGGAAAGGGTGAGACTATGTGCATGTGTGTGGAAGGAAAGAGGGCTGTAAAACAGATATTTTTTTTAACATGTTTATACATTTCGAACAGCAAATTGCATTTTTACCATAGAAAGATATTCCTCTCACATTGTCTCCAATTCGGTAGTATGGAAAACATATATTTCCTTTTTTAAATATTCATTAAAAAGGCATTTAGGCTTCAACAACAGCAATGAAAAAAAGAAGCAAAGGGAGAACTGGTTTGTAGTGTAGTTCTTTTCTGCTCTTAACCTCTGGAAAGGGAACGTTGTACAAGGATGCACAACACGACAAACTGTTTAGCAAATAAACACTGCCCTCTGTTGGGAAAAAAGGTCCCTCCTCCGCTACAGCTTTCTGCAAGTTTTTAGAAGTGCTGCCATACTGAGTGTATTAGTAAAATATTAGCCACACTATGCTTGTAGGAAGAACGGTGTATAAGTGTAAAACTTGTGGAATCACCTAGTACTTCATTCCAAATTTGTCTCTAAGACAATATCACAATATTACTGTTACAGGTAATATTAGAGGGCCAAAAAGTACAAATGAGATATCGTATTTTCTTTGATTAAAAAGGTATGTTCTAACAGAAGATTACACTGCAGCTCTAGAAACACAACTCTCCTGTTTCTGGCTACAGCAAATCCTTTAGGGACGTTTCTGAATGTTAACTTTTTCTGAACACAAAATCCCTGCAAGACAGAGCATTTCATCCTGTCAGACAGATGCTAATTTTGGTCCTTCCCTTCTCCTTCTCCCTCCCCCAATCCAAAGAAGAAATTTCTGTATTGCTCTGTACTGCAATATTTTTGGGACAGCAAGAGCTCTGGTGAACTATTCTTACCAACAAAAACACAACAGAAGAGAGAAAACATAAGCCAGCAAGCTAACAAGCGCCAGCAAGCTAACTCCTCAGTTCTCTAGAGGCCACAAGATATATCTAACAACCTTCAGAGAATACCAATTTAACCCTAAATTACCAGTTTCCTTGTCTTCAAACCCAGTTTCATTATGTGCTGTTTTTAAACAGAAGGAATGAAATTATACAATTTTGCTACTTGTGTGTTGGGAGAAGACACAGCCTTAACAGACTCAAGTTGAATCCAGGAAAAATATTTCCTGCCACCCTGTGACACACACTTTGGTCTGCAGAAGGCAAGGCCATGGCCTTGCTGTGGCCTCCATCCTTGCCTTCAAGTCATCTGAAGTAACAGGGGCAATAGGTCAAAAAAACATCCAGGTGTCCTGAAAACTCAGACAGAAGGTCATTAATGAACACCATATGGCACCCCTGCCTCATTCATTGGGCAATGCCAATCAGTAGGAGGCTGACAGCATATTTAGAAATAACTTCTATACCACCTTTCACTGCCTTCCAGGTGACATAAAACTTGTTAGTAATGTCTGCGATGCCTGACCACGTTCTTCATGAGTGTATCTACATTAATCTTATGTCAGGTTTGACGGTTATGAAAGAGTATGGCGTTAACAGAGAAAGTTGGCAAAGACGACAGATGAACAAACTAGCATGTTAGAAACTATGTTTCAGACATCATATTACAGCACTTGGGAGCCCACATTGGGAGCCCTGCACCCAGTTTTGCATCCCCAGGAACCAGAAAGCCATTGCTATACTGGAACAAGTCTGGCAGAGGATCCCTGGGGCAGCCAGCACTGGGAGCACACGACAAAAGAGGAGGGACTGAAAAGCTTGTTTGGCCTAAGCAAGGCAGCTGTTCAGGGATCCAAATATTATCTTCAACTACCTAATGCATGATGAGTTACAGAGAAGGTAGGCCAAATTTTTTGTAGCAGAAGGATAAATGGCAACAGCCACAAGTGGTAGTACAAGAAATTAAGTCTAAGTAGATACAAGGAAATAACTCTTCCCCAAGAGAGGGGACGAGAACTGGAGCTTGGGTTCTCCATCCTTGGAGACATTAAAAAATTGAATGAACAAACAACTCTGCAACTAAATGTAAATCAAAATTAGACCTGCTTTTGAGCTGGAGTAGAAAAGGGGAGAGGAGTTAACTAATATAACCCCAGAGGTTCCCGTCAGACTAAACTAGTCCATAACTGTGAGTCACCATTGATATTCCTGAAAAAATGCCCCAAGTAAGAAAAGGTCTTATTGGAATTGCACGGTTAAAAAAGAACATGTTTACAGCATATAGGTATTTCCACAGGAAGATGTTTTTCCTGATAAACTACGGCTTCCTTGATCTCCTCAGTTAAATAAAATGGATTCCTTCTTTTTGTTTACATACTTTTACCATACTTGAGACAGGAAGTTGTAGTCACAAAATAAGATATTCATTGTCAGCAGCCTCCAGAACATGATTACTGTTGTCTTTTAACAGATTTGACTAACTGACTTTAAATGTAAATCCAGCGTTTCAGATAGTTTCCAAATAACACTATTTTGATGTATTTGCTGCTAATATTACCAAAAAAAATATATTTCCATAAGATGTAGCCTTAAATTAAGAACTTGTAAATTCTCCACATTAAAAAAAAAAAAGTCTTCTAAAATCTTACTTCTTTCTAAGCAAGCACGAATTTGCTTTTACAAATAGGTGTTGGTAATATTCAGTTTAACAGCACACTGCAGGACTACAGTTCCCATGCATTAGCTTGGGCTTTCCAAGACAGAAGTCTGTGAACAAATCATACACCACACAAACCCTGAATCTCTGCAAAGCACAAGCAAGACGTCCCAGATACATCAAACACAAAAAATTGCGTGCTGTAGAGTGGATCTGCAAACAGGCAGTATTTGCTTCTTGAGACATCCAGAACTTAAAAAGCTCTAGACAAAAATTTCCTCTGCTCTGGAAGCCATGTACTTGAATTTTCACTGGTATAGCTTTTTATGGCATAAATACAGTAAAAAAACTCCAGTGCTACTTGCTGAAAGTTTACTATTATGTTCACTCAAATGTTTTCTGGATCTTTATGATTCAGACCCGGATATAATGATGGTTATCTTTTTTCTTTTCTTCACAAAGGGTAAAATTCTGCATTGTTCATCACCAGAGTGGTTCTCATAGAGAAGTTAGTAAGGAACTCCCAAACTAAATTAGTTAATTATATAATTAGACTGCAGGAGAAGAATCTCTAGATATCTGGCCTGCTGTGGTGGAAATAGAATCCAGCAGACTGTACCGTTTCCTGTAGTTTTCCAATTTGTGTCTGAAAGGGCAAGAAAGCTACAAACTTAATAAGAAATTATAGGTCCACTGCAGTCAGTAACAAAACTCCTCTTGTCTTTTTTATGTCCAGTTGTGTATCTCTATTAAGTTGAGAAATTAGTTTCTTTGCTCATGGATCACTAAGGTTAGTTCTGTTAACAAAAGACCTTCCTATGTCAAGAGTTGGGAGCTAACCTAGGAGGAGAACTTCTCTATTATATCTTTTGGAATTATTCTTCCAGTTCTAGTTAAAGTTGGGTAGAAAGACCGTGGCATAGCAGTTGCAGCTGTTGGTATGTTTGCTTAATCTGCTCTGCAAGGGACACTGTTGACCCATAGAGCTGCAGAAACTGTGAAACAATTGCTACAGCAAGCTCGTGTGTGTGTGTGGTTATGTGTCTCTCTCTCTCTCTTGGTGGGTAAACAGTTTGAGAGATTCTTTGAGTTTGCTATCAATGCTTAGCTCTGGGGACTGCACCCAGTTTTTACTACTTACCAAAGTGAGGCAGGCAAAAAGGGGGTAACTTCACATAGAGAAATTTTGAGTTCCTGTTGCCATGGTAACACCACTACATATTAGGAAGCTTTCCTGAGTATTTTGGCTATTTTTCTATCCCTGCCTTTGCTTAACAGGTCTTTAGTGTTCAGAAATTTAATTCACCTGGCAAAAGATTTTTGCCTTTTTAGTAAAACTCTGCTACACAGAGACTAAAACCAAATAATTTATGTGGTTATTTTGTTAGACTTAAAAATATTTCCCTGCACAGAGGGAGACGTCTTTTATAAAAGGAGATGTTTCATGGTAACGTTCTTTCCCATCTCAGAGAGGAGCAACAATGTCCCAACAGGCTGTAATCCTCACTCTTTCTTGCAACTATCTGCTATTTTCATAGTTTTTCCACTTACACTCATGATGGCTTTTATATAAGAAAGATTTGGACAAAGAGCAGGACAGGAATATCTGTACAGTCATAGGCCAGTGCTTGGAAAGAGCTCAGGGCTGAGAGTTGGATGCTGTAAATCCACTGGACGCTGTTCCCACAGGTAATCTGACAAAGCCACTTCACTTTCTGTTTCAGTTTCCTCCTGGGTCAGCCAGAGGTGAGTGCTGCTCTAAGCATGCACAGTGACCAGAGAAACACCTTTTCACTTTCAGCAATTACAACTATCCCTTGGGACTTTAACCTGAACCCCTCTAAAACCAAGGACTTGTGAACTGTGACAGTTGACCATTCAGAGATCTTTAACACTCAGAATCAAAACCTGAAAACCACTCCAAATTTAAATTTTAACTTGCTTAAGTGTGCATATTTGAAACACCTCAGATTCTGGGAGTAATTGTTTCTGTGAAGTGGCTGGAGGTATACCAAGAGTGTATCATCTGTCCCTGTAACTTCTCCATGCCTCATTTTCCCTGTCTTTAAAACAGAGACTGTGATTCCTCTGCATGGCTGCCAGGTGCTTTGAGATGTCTGGCTAGACAGCATCAGAGGTAAGCCAGCAAGACAAGGCTTCTGAGGAGAAGGACTATGTTTTATTTAACAAACTGAAGTGATTCAAAAAAAGCAGATATACTATTAAGCACAAAAACCTTTGTTCAAATGACATTACAGAATTATTATTACTTTATTGTGAATGCATGTCACTTTTGTTCTTTGCATCTTCAAACAAAATTCTCATTCTTGAAATATTCTTGAAATATAAAATAGCATACATACATCGTCATTGTTATAGTATTTTGAATGTATTTTCATTTTTTAATGTATTTCAATTTTACGAACAACCATGGAAATATTGCAAAGGAAGCAAAGGAAAGAAAGGTCTCTGATGCTTAATAAAAGTCCTAACCATAAACGTAGCAAGAAAACATTTTCATAAAGTAAATCCCAGGGTTTTGAAAGCATAGGAGAGAAAATGTAAGCTTCTGCTTAGAGCTTCAGTATTGCAGTACAGGTAACTCCCACAGTTACCCAAGTACAAATTCGTATCCAATTTGCTATACCTCTGGTAAATTTAGCAGTGTGTAAAGGTTACTGTAATGACAAAAGGAAAAGAGGGTAGCTGTGTTTTGGTTGAAAAGGTAGTTTCAACACTGCAAAGATTTCTTGATCATATTGCTTGTCACTGCACCTAGAGCTCTAGACAGACGTCAACTTTTTATTTTAAACATAAATGAATAAATAAAACACATTGATTGATATAAATGCTTTGATACTATTTTCTAGTGTACTTTGCTAATATAGCACATACCTTATTTTTTTCTTAAACTCCAGCAGAGATCCAGGAAAAGTATCCAGAAGGAACTGTTAGTCTTTTCTTGGGGGAATCTAAGCTATTCAGAGGCATCAACAAATACAGTAGTGCTCAGCCTGCACTGCATATAATTGTCTTTCCTGCTATTGCAAGCCCAGTCACTATATTCAAATTCAGCATTACTTAGAAACAATTTCAAATCCGTTCTCTGCATTTCCATAAAAGAAACTCTCCTAGCAATCTTGAAAACATCTAAGCTGCCTCTTCTGTATTATCCATGTCTTCAAAGAAACAGGAGCTGGGCAGCTTCCTTACAAAAAACAACGCAACCTGGTCCTGAGTGCAGTGAAGAAAAAAGAGAGTTCACATTTTGTTCAATGAATTAACTCCCAAATGACATAGACACAGAACAATAAGTCATAAGGATGAAAAGATGGGGACATTCGTAACTCAGTTCTAATTTCGGGTCAGGTCAAACCACAAGTCTTATCACTTTTCCCCCATGAATATATTCCTAAAACTCTCATAGATTCCTGGTTACTGCACTTTTGCTTTTTTTTTTTCTCCCAGATAGAAACATTTCTGAGTGCACAGATCTTGAAACAATGTTTCCACAACAGAGCAAACTTGGATTTGCAACTCCGCTGCAATTACATGACACAATACACTGATCCCCTATAAACTTACTCCACCTTTAAATTAATTCAAATATAGGTTAGTTAACTGTGCAGCAGCTGGTTTTATAAGTGAAGCATCATCTGCCTACGCCATTCTAATTCAATCTGATAATCTGTCCTTCTACACTAAGCAAGAAGTCAGAGTAAACTCTGTGTTTTGTGTTCGAGCTAATCTGAACAAAATTGAACCATGTGCCTGCACAAGATCAGGGCACAGGGCTGATGACCTAGCTATGCACAGAGCTAGTATGAAGGATTGGCGGCATAAGGTGATGCTTCTCAGTTCTTGTACGGTTCAATTCCAGGACCATATATTCCATATATTTGTCAACGATCTGAATGCGGGAGTTGAATGTACCATTAGCAAGTTTGCTGATGATATCAAACTGAAAGGTGCTGTTGACTCTCTTGAGAGACAAAGGGCTTTGCAGAGGGATCTAGATAGATTGGAGCATTGGGTAATCATCAATAATATAGAATTTAATAAGTCCAAGTGCCAGATTCTGCACCAGGGACAGAGTAATGCCAAGCACAAGCATAAATTGGGAGAGGAGTGGCTGGAGATCAGCCCTGCAAAGGGATCTGGGGCTGCTGGTCAACTGCAGGCCCAGCACAAGTCAGCAGCGAGCCCTGGCAGCCCAGAGGGCAAACCCCATCTTGGTGTGCATCAAACACAGGTTAACCAGTCAGTCAAAAGAGGTGATTGTCCCACTGTATTTAGCATTGTTACAGTCTCCCCTTGAGTGCTGTGTGTAGTTTTGGGCCCCACAATTTAAGAAGGGTGTGAAGGTCCTTGAATGCATCCAGAGGAGGGCAACACAGCTGGTGAAAGGTCTGGAAGGCATGTTCGGTGAGGAGCGGCTGAGGACTCTTGGTTTGTCTAGTTTGGAGAACAGGAGGCTGAGGGGTGACTTCCTTGCTCTCTACAGCTTCCTGAGGAGGGGAAGTGGAGACAGAGGTGCTGAGCTCTTCTCCCTGGGATGTAATGGCAAAACATGTGGGAATGGCTCAAAGCTGTATAAGAGAACATTCAGGCTTGACATTAGGAGGCATTTATTTACAGAGAGAGTGGTAAAACATTTCCTAGATACATGGTCGATGCCCCAAGCCTGTCAGTGTTTAAAAGGCATTTGGACGATGCCTTTAATAATACTTTTTAACTTTTGGTCAGCCCTGAAGTGGCCAGGCAGTTGGACTGGATGATCATTGTAGGTCTCTTCCAACTTGAATTATATTCTGTTCTATTCTATTCTATTCTATTCTATTCTATTCTATTCATTACACTTGCCATAACCTTTCTTAATAGTGAAACTCAAGAGCAGAATGTATTTGCCTTACATCTCATTAATAGAAAATCTGTTCTAGTAACAAACACAGCTTGGTAAGTCTAAATGCAGGTTAACTTTCTTAGTATTCAATGTTCTTTCCAAACCTATTTTTTTGTCTTCCTGTATCTAGAAACTTTGAAATATCTACTTGATAAAACTTTGTTCACATGCATTTATGTCCTTTATAGTACAGCTGTCACACTAGGAAAGTTACATTGAACACTTGTGTCTATGATCCTAAGACATTCTCAGTCACTAAGGAAGTTACACAATCTGCATCTGAAGTTTCACTGCTCCCATTATATTAACAAGGAGACTTCTTTTTCCTGTGTACTCCTAGAAAAGGATATGTAGGTACCTTGATGGCTTGTAAAGACCAAGAAGAAACTGTGCAAGTTAGAGAAAAGAGCCTATGAATTTTTATTATAATTCATAAAAGAAAACCTCCTTATTTTTTCATTCTACCAATGTCATACTAGAGAAAAATCTGTACAAAACTGTAAATGCAGCTGAGACAGTTCTACTACACCACAGAATCAAATCCTAGTGCACAAACTTACATATATTTTAAAAAGAATGTATCCATTGGCTTCTTTCTACATTTTCACTTATAATGCTGAAGTAAGGAGACTTCTAAAGATCTCTTGTTACAATGAGTCCCTATGCAAAGGTATAGTATATAGCACAGTAGGGCTATAACCTATCTGCAGCTTAACTAATAAAAAGTACAGTCAGAAGAAGGACTAGAACTGTGCTTTTCACACTCCAGTTTGAATTGTTCAGAGCAATCAGCAAAGCATCATCCCCTTCATATACAGGATTTTGATGTGTTGGTTTGAGATATGAAGCTCCTCATAGTGATGAACTTTGACTAGAAAAATACAAACTCAGCTTTTGTAAGAAACCTTCTTTGCAAAATGAAAATATACCTGCTAGTTTTACACATGATCTGCTCTGGCATTGGGTTCTAGCAGTGGTTGTTTGCAAATGTCATTTACTATACAATGGTAGTCCTGCTACTGGATGACATTTCCATTACAGTATGACAGCAATCATTAACTTCAGTTTACAATACTATTCCCGTCTGCCTTTTTTATCTTCATTCCATAACCGTAAGGTATACCAAAAATTTCTAGGAATGTTCTGGGGAAAGGGCTTAACTGCAAAACTTACAGTTTTGGTGCTTCCCAATTCCTTTGCTTTAAAGAAAACTATCATGCTTTGTATTCTGTAGTTGGGCTTTATCTCGCATCGATTTTCATTCTGATGGATACTTTTCTTTTGCCGACAGGCTGGAAAATAACTTTCTTACTCATTCTGCGCGACCTTGCTGCAGAACTTCATTCCAAATTACTAAATTTACTAAATTAATAATTATTAACTTACTAACTTGATTACTAAATACTTTTGTCTACCTCCATAAGAATCTGGAGGAAAGATCTTGAATGAACTTGTTGTCTATAGGCATGAATTTTATAAACACAGTTTAAAAGAAAGGCATTCACAGAAGGAATATATTTATGAATGTCAACCACCTTCCTAAACAGCTGCCCTACTTTACGCACAGAAGTACTCAAAGGGTTTTCACAGATTATGTGAAAGACCTGTTGCACCAGTTGTCAAGAACTTTACTACACTGAGAACAAAATACACAGCAGTTGAAGGATTGTCTCAAATCTTCTTATACGGGATTAGGGAAAAACTAGTACTGTCAGCAATGTACCCTGATATCTCATTGATATTTAAAGAGCATTTTTGTTCCGTATTTTCAAAGATGCTTGAAGAGGCAGATAGGCATGATGTGGGATTTTCAGTAGCTGAAAACCCATCTGTCTTTGAAATCAAGGGGCATGATGCTCCCATGCTCTGCTGGAAAATTCACTAGATACCTCCTCGCTGTTGCTAATGTTACAATGCATTTAAATTGGTCTTCTGACCATTGAAGATGAGCCATTATTCTCAGTTGTTGATTTTCCAGTTTTGATTAAATGATAAGAAATGAATCAGAATTATATCTTCCTTGCCTTACCTGAATATAAGTGCCTGCAAAAATTAAATGTAATTCTTCAGTACATGGTATGTCTTATTTTTCTCATTGTAGGACTTAGAAGCCTATCCATGTGAGGGCGCTTTTACGCTTTTACCACCAAACAGAGTAGGAGACAGTCCATGCCCTGAAGATAATCGAAATAAGGAAATCGGATGATAAGGCTTAAGTACAAAGTCTGAATGAGGATTATAGCTTCTCAGAGAAGGAAAAGAGACTTCACAGTATTTTTCTAAGGTGACAGAGGGGATCTAGGACAAACTTACCAGTTTCTCCAGAATCCCAGACCAATGTTTTGGCCCCAAACAAAATATAGAAAATGTACAAGGAACAGTCGGCTCTTACCACTACACTTTTTTGAAAGTCTGTTTTGAGATAGCTATTGTCTTTCATTTACTCAGATAGCTAGACAGAAGCAGAAATACTTATGAAGTCAGAGAGCTTGATCAAAATATCCAGCTACATGTCAGGACTGAATTCACTCTTGCACATTCCTCAGTGTTAAGTCCAGTTATTACTATCACTTATAATTCCTAAAGTAGATGACTGAAAAATGGCTTACTGAGACTGTTAGGTGTACGTAGTGAGTCTCCAGCCAGATTCAGCCTTTAACATTTTTTTCTTTAGACTCCTCAGCACCATGGATAAACTGTTGAGAAATAGCTCCTGTTTGTTCCTTCAGAGCATTTGGTTAGACGGCTTTTGACAGAAATCTCGAATCCACTTTAAAATTTATACTCTTACTTTCTCTGTTAGGGTATTGGTAAGATGGGACTTCATTATGGAAGCCATGAATGCTTTGAAATTTTTTCTGTTAATATCCTATTTAGCAGCTCTTGCTATTTCTGTCATTTTTGGAGGACTGCATTACCACTCCTCAAAAAACATGGTTGTCTTTGGAAGCAAATACAGGCTTGAGCCATCAGCTACAAAGTGGAAGCATCTCTTTTCTGTAGACTTGTTTGCTATTGCTCCTGTTGACATTTCTCCATAGCTCAGAACAGCTGCTGGTGTCAACCACACATCTGGACTGATAGCCACAGCACTGGATACAAATATCAGTGTATCAGTAAAGTGTTTTTAGGACGTAGTTTATTCGCCGTAAAAAGTTGATGTATGCTTTGTTAACATTATCTGTCTGTTCCCATTCAACTTTCATAGTGTTTCTGTCTATCAATGTTTTTAAGGTATCTTAATTCAAGACCAGTAACTTTAAAATACAAAGTAGTGTTTGACATCATCAGTTTCATCCATAGGTTATGCAAATACATATCTTGCAACCTTTCCAAATGCAAGGAAGCATTTACACCTTTCCTACCTGATTTTGAGGAATTCTATTCAGCTCTACTTCTGACCCCTGTACTGGTGTGATTTCCTTTACCTCTGACAGAGTTTAAGAAAAACTTGCCTTTTTCTCACTTTTTCCACATGAATTTAGATATGCTTTATCAATCTTCTCTAGTTCTTATTAATTTCCCTCATTCTTCTGTATCTTCCATACTGCTTTCTTTGGTTTTTTATTTGTTTGTTTTCTAATTGCTACTTTCCCCTCATCACTGAACCTGAGGGATGCTTTAGTCAAAGCTGACCTTTAGAAACCGACTTCGACACAACTATTCACCTGAATACAGAGGGGCAACTATTGCTAATGATTCTCTCAACTGTCACACAGAAGAATTTTATTCCTACATAGGTCCACTAGTGGCCTACTTCCAGCCTTGCTCCAGTGGGGTTATTAGACTGCAATTCCTCATCTGAGTGAGATAGGAGATAAAAAAACTCTGTTCTCACAAGCTTGGCCACTGCAAGAAGAGGTAAAGTGGCAGGATAGCTGTGAAAAGTTCAGTAAAACTGTATGTGAGTGGACATGGTAATTACGGAAGAGACTAACCAGGTACACTGTTTATCTGCAGTCTGATAACTAAAGGGAAATTAAACAGCAATGATTTAAAATTTCAAGCAAATATGAAGTGGTTCCGATATAAGTGAATTCCATATGTATTGACTATATCCATTGCATGAAACAACTATTTCACTGTTTCATATTCGCGTTTGGGTTTTGATATGAAAGCCTGAATTCCACAGAATTATAAACACCCCAAATAAAGATGTTTACTTGAAAACTGATATTAAAAAAAAATGTAAAAGACCTTAAGATATTGCAGAAACACTGATAAAATACAACAGTAGTGTATTAAAGAGCCCACGGATCTCATCAAAGACTCAGTTTTATTTTCTTACTATGAGACATCTTTCTGCACTAATATCACTAATATAGTAGGTCTGATCAAAGGATAACAGAAACCTTATGTAGTCTTATACTATTAAGAAAGTGAATAGGCTAGACTGAGCCTAGATCAAACCAAATTAAAACAGCTTTTTGAAGTGTCCCTCTCATGTCACAGCTGCTGTGGGAAAGATATGAGAATTAACCAAATACGCTTATCTAAAACATGAGTGAAATAGAAAAGATAAATCCATTTAAGCAACTCTTGAACTTTATTGATCTTTCAGAAGCTCAATGGTCTGAGCATCCTAACAAACACGAAAGCCAACAAGTTACTTTTGTTTGCATGAATATGTGTGTGCTGGCAGGGAAACCACCCTACAGGAAGCCGCAAGAGTGGTGATGTATGAAAAGCATCAGGACAATGACAAAGAACATTTGGGAAGAGCCAGAGTGAAAAATAAACAATCTATCCGCGTTTATCTGCACTAAAATACAGACATCTTCGCAATCACTGAAGCCTGCATGTAGACACAAAAGATCCATCACGAGCTCAATCAAAAGATCCATCACCAGCTTCAAACTTGAGGGTGACTGGAGCCTAAACTGTGAAATTCAACATGCTGCTAAAACTGTGTGCAAACAGACCTGTGGTTTCAGCCCTTATAACAGTCTTCTCCAATATTACACAGAGCTGAAGAAGACATAAAAATACTCTCAGCTTTGAGTAGACAAGGGCTAAGTTCTTTGAAAATCAAGTAATATTCCCTTCAGCTGTAGTGCAAAACAGAGGTTACTTTAAAGTGAAGCTGTCAGATAATACTCAGGCTTGGCTTAATAAAGAGTTTGCAAAACATAATGTTAAGAGCAATCTGTTCTTAACTGCTCTTTAATGATTATAAATGATTACTCTGCATTTCCAGAAACAACAGCAGTATGCTGGTCTATGAGAATCAGAGAGTGAAAATGGTTATAAATAATGAATCTAATTTCACTTTTTTGAGGGGTGGATAAATGGATAAGTTGCTAGGTCTATACCTCATATGTGCGAGAATAATGTATATCATTCCTGAGGCAGAAGGCAGAAAACCCCTGGAGCTACAGTTTTATTCCCTCTCACCTACTTCCAATGCAAGCCAGCAGCCAGCTCTTTAACATTTCCAGATGTGACACACAAGTATTGGTCTGTGATGGGAAGCTCTTCTATTCTCAGTTTTGGAGAACTCCATGTTACTTTTATCACACTGACATTGACAGATCCTAAGATGAATCTGGATCTAGTGTTATTAAAAAGAAATGTTTTAAATGTGTCACTTTTTTTAAGAAAATGCCTCATTGGGATTTATTCAAGTTAATATGTATTACTGAAGCTATTCAGTCCTCATCAAGGATGATGATCAGTTATATTTCACAGCTCTAAGAATAGTTTAAATTTGACTAAAGTAAAACACTGATTTTTTAAAATGTAAATATATATTATTCTTGGTTGTGTTGTTCCCATTCAAAAATGAATAAAAGCTGACTAATAACACTGGGAGGAGAAGATATTCCACTCAACCATATTAGGACTAAAACACTGAGCTGGGCAGTGCTTTTTGCACTTCCAAACAATCAAAAACAAAAGTTGCCTTAAAATCGACTGCTGCAGTTGATGAGAAGAAGCATCTTTTACAGACAGAAGTCACGGTCCCATCATGAGAGACATGCAGGTAGATCAGATTGGAGGTAAATGCCTGACTGACTTCAAGGGAGTCTTATGTGACAGTAACAGCAACAGCAACAGTATCTGCAATACCTTGCAATTCAGTACTGAACTTTATTTGAAAAGACTCACCTACAACCTTCTTAAAAGGTTAGGTCTATCTTATATACATACAGGACCCATGGAGAAAAATCATTTTATTTCTTTTGCTGACTCTGTAACAGTAATGATTTAATAAATACTTATGGAAGCTAAAAATGTTAATTTCAACTACAATTAGGAATAGAAACAAAGAAAGTTATGTTTGCCGAACAAAAACCAACTAAGTTTTTAGGTTAAGAATTCTTATTGCCCAGCTTCTAAGGAAACATTACTAACAAAGTAAAGCAAATAAAAAAAAATGTAAATTATTTAAAAAATACTTGCAACTGTGCCTCCAAAGGGAGATAAATTTTGTTGCTATTAAGCTTTAAGGACTGCCTCTTCCCTAAAGGACTAGATGTCTAGTTATCTTCGCTGGAGTTTTGCCAAGTCTTCATGTGAATACAGCATTAAATGCTGGGGAAAAAATAAATTTGGGAGAAATGCAAAGCATCAAAATGAATTTATGGGAGATACTAAAAGGAATAAAGGAAGTATAAAAAAGATTATGATTTGCATGCATGTATCTGAAATGAATAGTTATTAGCAAAAGTCTTCATTTGGAACTAAATAAAAGTTTAATAACTGTGCATCTTTGTATTTTTGAAGTTGTATTCATGCAGCAAACCTGTATAAACTGATAAAATAAGTCTTGAGGTTTTATGCACTCTGAAAAAAAATGAAACAAGTGTTTCTTTCAACTAACTGTTGAAACCTGGTTCAGCACTCATTATTTTTGTCACATAGCAGGGAAACCATGAAAACTACAGAAGTATTGGTTACAGAAGTACTAGAAAACAAAATGAGAAGAGGCATAAAATTTAAAGAGTTGTTTACTTGTGAAACAAACTTCAGAAACGTCTTAAAGAAACTCAGCTTCCTTTTTAAGTTTTCACTTTAGACTTTTATATGAAAAGAATATAAGAAACTTCAAAGGAAATATATCTTTATAAATTTAAATAGTGGTTTAGGCATATTTTAATTATGAAGTCCAGCTTTCTTCCCTCTGCCTACCTCCCCTTTATTTTTTTAAGAAGTAGTCATTCTTGCATATTTACAGGATACAGATGGTAAGTCTCTTTCTTGCCACTTGAGCCATTTTACTATGGTTTCAGTGATTCAGGGATTAATGTGCACTATACAAGTGAGAGTTGGTATTTATTTCTTGTATATACATGCTAGTATAACTTTCCTAGCTCTACTTATAGAATATATAAACACGAATGTGAATGACATATTTGCTGAAAAATCTATAAATGGTGTAAAGATCATGGAGAGCTCAGGAGAACTAACAGAGAACCAAGGCTGCAGAAGAAGTGCAATAAACGTTTTCATGTCCTTTGCAGTACAAATGGTAGAATTTAATAAAGATGAACACATGAATGTTCAATATAAATTGAATATAGTTGTGCAAAAATGACCCCTAAAACCTCTGTAGTGTAAGCAAAAATTAATGTAAAATTTAGTTGCCGTTTTTCAAAATGCATACGATACCAAGGATGTGCTTTCTACAGAATTACTTACACAATTCATAACACCTATATAAGCTGACTCTTTTCAGTTTTTTTCATGTAGAGCATTATCTCCATTCTACAGGTGAGATGTCAAGGTACAGGGATATTAAAGATAAAAAATAACATGGGTAGCACTACAGAAACCTCTGAAATTAGTATAGTGTAGCAACTTTGAACAAGTATGTAATTTAGGAATAGATAACTTGTATAACTTGATCTCAAGTTAGAGTAATAAAGTACATACATGAATAAATAACTGAAATTTCCCATTAATTAGAGGGGGGCGGAAGTATCTAGGAGAAGCAGTAGCTGACTAAAATACCCATGTTGGAATCCCAGGTATGCCATGCTCTGATCCTTGACTTTTCATTAAGTTTCTACTATGGATTTCATTTTATTAAAAAAAAAAAAAAACAAACAAACAACAGCACCAAAATTGGAAAGTAGGGTATCATATAGTGGTTGGAAACAAGTTGAGTTGATACCTGAGAAAGGAATATCACTCTTCCATGTCAACATCCTTCTGCTGAGCGTCACCTTCTAGAAGAGAGCTAGATCTATGCCAGGATCCCTGTCAATTGTTAATCCTGTGGAGATCAGACCAAATTAAAAACTTGACTAGACACCAGACCCTAGGCATTCCACTCTTTCTGGGAGAAACTGAGAAACGGAGTAATTCAAACCGTGGGAATGCTTTCAAGAATGGCAAAAACATGGTTTTCAAAAGGCTAGCTTACTTAAGAAATGGTCTGTTCCCAGCTCAGAGACACAGAGTTCAACCAATAAAAGCCATGTATAAAAACTGCTAAGTATATTGTTTAACCATTTTTAATATCCTTTGTTTGTACTTGACAGGCAAATGGTTAACATCTGGACTTTCATACAAGTGCCTTCCTTGTATTAACAGCAGAATTCACATCCAAATAGTGGTTGTTAAATTACCAGGGAGAAAAACATGTGAATGATGCACATTTCTAGGAATGAAAAGTTTCCAGGTGAATTCCTTTTTTCCCAAGAAAGGTAATTCACAATCTCAATCTACTACTGTACTATTTTTAGGTAAGTTGTTGTCACTCACTCACTCCAACATGTTCATATGCCACTGAAGCACAGTTGTTAGAATCCATGTTTGAGGACAACTTGCTCATAACCAATGATCATAGGATTATAGAATCATAAAATTATTTGGTTGGAAAAGTCCTTAAAGATCATCTAGTTCCAGCCCCCCAACCATAGGCAGTGACACATTCTGTTACATCAGGTTGCTCAAAGCCTCATCCAGCCTGGCCTTGAACCCTTCCAGGGACGGGACATCCACAACTTCTCAGGGCAACCTGTTCCAGTGCCTCACCACCCTCACCGTGAAGAATTCCTTCCTAATATCTAACCTGAATCTTCCCTCTTTCAGTTTAAAGCCATTGCCCCTTGTCCTGCCAGTACATGCCCTTGTGAAAAGTCCCTCCACAGCTTTCTTGCAGACCCCTTTTAGGTACAGCAAGGCTGTTACGAGGTCTTCCCGGAGCCTTCTCTTCTCCAGGCTGAACAACCACAACTCTCTCAGCCTGTCTTCATAGGAGAGGTGCTCCATCCCTCTGGTCATCTTCATGACTTCCTCTGGACTTGCTCCAACACGTCTATGTCCTTCTTGTGTTGGGGGCCCCAGAGCTGAAGGCAGAACTGCAGGGGGAATGTCACCAGAGCAAAGTAGAGGGGCAGAATCCCCTCGCTCGACATGCTGGTCATGCTTCTTTTGATGCAGTGCGGGATACTGTTGGCTTTCTGGGCTGCAAGTGCACATTGCCAGCTCATATTGAGCTTCTCATCATCAACACTGTCAAGTCCTTCTCCGCAGGGCTGCTCTCAATCCATTCTCCTCCCAGCCTATATTTGTGCGTGGGACTGCCCCAACCCATGTGCAGGACTCTTGCACTTGGCCTTGTTGAACTTCATGAGGTTCTCACAGGCACACCTCTAAAGCTTGTCAAGGTCCCTCTGGATGGTATCCGTTTCCCTCCAGTGCGTCAATCGCACGACACAGCTTGTTGTTGTTGGCAAACTTGCTGAGGATGCACTCAATCCCACCGTCCATGTCACTGACGAAGATGTTAAACAGTGCTGGTCCCAATACCGACCCTTGAGGAACACCACTTGTCACTGGTCTCCGTTTGGACACTGGGTCGTTGACTACAACTCTTTGAGTGCAACCACCCAGTCAATTCCTTATCCACTGAGTGATCCATCGGTCAAATCCATGTCTCTCCAATTTAGAGACAAGGATGTTTTGTGGGACAGTGTCAAATGCTTTGCACAATTGTAGTCCATGATGACGGACTACAATTCTATTAAGTTTGGATAAACAGGTAAGTTACAATTTGTATGCTGTAAAACAATTATTGTTTATAGAGCTTTGAGAAAACACATGCATTTCAGCAGGGTTTTTTGTGCCTGTCATTTTCCATTCATTTATCTGTTCTCTGCAGCAAACAAAGCAGACACACAAAGAACCTTACACCTTTAGCTTCTTTGTTTCCTCCATTCATAGTTTTTATTGACTTTTCCAATTTCTTATGATACTGTTTCTCTCTGTCTTTCCCCAGAGGAAATTTTCAAGCTTTTTAGTGGTGCTGTAGAGGCAGAATGTGCAGCTTTGCTTCAACAATACTCTCTTCAATGTGTAACGCTATAGGAAATATCATTCCTAATGTTTCTTTTGCAGAGTACTCAGATTACTGCTAGTCTTCAGGAAACATTAAATTACACCAATTGGATCCCACACCAGCCCCCAGTGCAAGCCTCTTTCAGGATCACTGTGCAGTAATCTTTTTAGGCACCTGGTGCAGGATGTGCTATGCTTGAACTACACTTACTGTTTTAGTGTGAAGAGTAGGAGGCCCGAAAGAGGCCTGAAGAAGAGACCAGCAGATCCAAAGAAAAGAACAGAGAAATACTTGAATTTTTATGAACATGTTTCACTACAAAACTGAATATGAGTCCTCAGGCATGGTCAAAAATTCTCTTGTTAAGTAACGATAGCATAAATCTCGGTAAAATATTTAACTATATAAAAGCCACTTTTCCATTCACAACACACACACGGCTATGTAAAAAGCACTTCTGTGTACGTTTGAGTTATGCTTTTGATGACCAACATTGAAAGAGCAACGTTCTCCTGCGTAGACCAGCTCAGTAAATATAGCACCTATGTACTTGCCTTCATGGCCCTACTGATTTCACACACAAATTTCTTTCAAAGGGATTCCCTTTAATTCTGCTAAAGATATCATCACAGCATATTTTATCTGACAGATTTTCTCAATTTCACAATCAAAAAGGTAAAGAAAAGGTTCAGACTACTAAACACAGAACATC
>NW_009604421.1:0-15603 GCF_000690535.1 Cariama cristata | reverse complement strand
CTGAAACTTTTTGTTGCAGTGGCTGTACATGAAATATTTAGAATTGCTAAAGCTCTAGTAGGAAGGCTTTTATTCCAGCAAAAGAGAATGTAGCCAGGAGCTGCCTGCTGGCTATACAGGCTGGGATGCTCTATTTGTTGTGGGCCATGTCTCCCCTTCCCCTGTACATCTCACAAGCTGTCACATACCAGCTCTCCCCTGAAAGTTCCTCTAGTTGATGTCAAGCAAAAGTGGAATCATAATTGCCTTTCATCTGGGCACTAGAGACAGTTCGATAGGGTTTTTTAAGTGCCTGGGACACATCACTCTGCGTATATCACAGGCATAGAAGCAGGGCTGTTGCAAATGGAGACATGAGCAGGAAAAAATAAATCAATATGAAATTCTGATGGACTTATGTATTTTCTGTCCTGTATCCTTCATTGGCATTTCAATTTAGTCTGTGACTCTTTTTTAAGCTGTCAAAGTAGATTTTGTGACATCTCAGGAAAATAATCTAATGACTTTTATTTTCTGTTTCCTCTAAGCTAGGTTGAAGCAGTAAGGCAGTGTTGTCATGTTCCTCCAAAGCAAGAACACAACCAGCTATGAATAGGATGCTGAGAAAATGATGGAATGTAAGTATCCAATTCCAGTCACTTGTGTAGTCAATTGGAAAGCATATGAATCATGAACAATTTGATTATAAGATATAATCAAAAGATATAGAAAGATATAATAGATAATGATATAATCAATCTTTCTAAATCCTGCTACCTTTGTAATGCTCATTGCTGGTCAATAAAGAAGAGAACATCCCGACATTTTTATCAATATAAACACGCAAATGGGAATTTTTAACACAGATGCCTCTGTGGTGAAAATGCATTCTTGTCACTTTATGTATAAACGACACAAATATCAGATGTGCTTAGTTTTTTTAGCAACAAAATTAGGAACATCTTTTACATTTATATGTAAATATCGTCTCCTATTACAGAAAAATACGACAAAGAAAATGCTTCTGATTTCACACAGCAGAAGTGGTCTGGTTTGAGAGAAGGGAAAAAAAGCATAGAAGAGAAAGTGTAAGACTATTTTAATGTTTTCTTCTGAAAACCCATATGCTTTCCAAACTTTCCAATAATAAAAAAACGTTTCAGTAAAACATTCTATCATACGGACACTTGGGAAACGCAAAATTATCCTTAGCTAATTAACACCTCTTTCTGTGCAACTCCAGTTCAAATTTGTTCATTTCATATGCTTTTTTAAAAGAACTCTATACAAAATAGATGACTGCAGCTCCAAGTCAGAACAACTTTAACTGTGATTTAAGAGTTGCTATTCTTTTATCTCCAAGACTAGCCTGAACATTCATTTCTACTCTTGGCATTTGAACAGATGACAGCATTTTTTTCGTCAATACTTGAATGAACATCAGATAGCAGCAAAGCTCATCTAGTAGTCTCATACACATGTAAATGAATTAATTAATGCTAATATTAAAGTAAACTTCACATGAAAGCCACTCAGAGATTAAAAAAATAAACAACCCCCCTCCCCCAGAAAACCTTGAGTTCTTCAAACTCTTTTTTGTTTGTTTTTTTGTTTGGTTTGTTTGTTTGTTTAATAGGGACCTTACAGCCTAATCAGACAACATCCCTTATGACTAATGTTTTCCTTCCCACTCTTTGGTTCTACCATCCTTACACAGTGCAAAATCCCATAAGCTGTTGCAGCTGCTCAAATACAGTAGGACATAAATTCTTCTTAAGAGATATTAATCCAGCTAGACAGCAAAGATTTCAAGAGATAGTGTGGGACTCTTTGTAAATAAAAGGACTTCTTTGTTATTTAAAAAATTTTACATTCTACCAGGGATTGGAGGGGACATCCAGTACTGGTAGGGCCACTCTGCAACTGCCTAGAAGACCTCCACAGGTTCAGGTGCCTGGACTGTCAGGGAGACAGGACACTCTGATCACAGTTTCCATCATCCATCCAAAAGGCCATGAAGGAAAGTCAAGTCAGCAGCTGCCAGAAAAGTAGACAAATTCCCAGGGGATTTGATGAGATGTGGCTTCCTACAAAATCTTGACAGGATTCCACCAGACCTTCCTCAAAACCAAGACACCTTATGAGTATTGCAAATATTTTAAAAATTATAATTGAAGAAAATATTATTATATTGTAACTTTTTCACTCAGCAGTGTTGTCATCCAGAAGTGGTCTCAACTACAGATCGCATGGGGCACTCAAAGAAGCAAAGGCCAAAGTCACATGAAATTAAGTCTTTTGTTTTAAAAATACCAGAATTTTTTTAGCTAAATATATCAAAGTAAGATGTCAGCATTTTGATTTTTAGTGCCAAAAGTACATTTCAAGGCCCAGAAATCATTACCCAACTAAGATTTCTCAAAATTACTGGGAATTCCTTGAATATTTGCTCAAGAGAAATTTCTTGTGATTTGAGTTATAATGAGTTACCCTGTGTAACTACCCAATCAGACATCTGGCACATCTCTCAATCTGTGATGAAGTTAGTTATTTTGCTAGCTCTGAAAGTTTACTTCAGAACCCCAGGGAAGCATCCAGATTGTTGGTCAGAATTTATTTCAGACTCAGACGAAAATCCCCAAACTGCTTGTGAACTGGCTCCAGCAAATTTGCAGATCCATTCTCAGAAATAATTCTTCTAGATAAGACACTATTTTAGCTCTGTTATGTTATGTAGATCTTTGTGTTCCAACTGGTTTGGGAGGAGAAGGGTGAAGTTTTGCCACTGCATAGATCAGCTTTTTGATTTTTTTTCTTTTTCCCTATCCTTGCAAAAAGAAGAGGATTAGCAGAAGAGGTTAAGGTTGCTGACAAACATTGATTGTTTGGAAGGATAGTTTCAGCCACCTCCTCCTAAAACCTCCATGCATTTTATCCACAGCAGTATTTCATCACAGCTGTCAAGCTTCCCCTACCTTTCCAAGTGAACAGTCAGAATGATTTGTAGAAACTAGCTGTAACTCCTCGCTTAGCGATGCAATATGTGAAGAAAGGTTCTTGAAAACAGAAGATTAAAGTGATGGATCACTTGAACTGAGAACTGCAGGGTCAGATCCATCCCTGGTTTAGCTCTGCTCGCAGCAGATGAACTTGACCTGCTGTTATTCAGCGTACTTATTATCAACCTGGGAGTGTGGGCTAAGGGTTAAAGGCCCAGTGCAAATACCTGCTGACAGCACTGAGCTCAGTCAAAAAAGGAGAGGACTGTACTCACCAGTTACTTTCATGCGAACTTCCTAAATTAGCAAATTTTTAAGAACAGAATTTGGCCTACTATGCAAACAGAAACACAGTAGGTAACAGTACAACTACATGTAGATATAATTCAACATAGAAAAGGACATGGTAGGAAAATAAATGTTCCAAGCATTTGATACATGAAATTGTAGGTTCTGTACCTGGAGAATATTTGCAGAGGAGAGTCCTGGATCTA
This sequence comes from Cariama cristata, assembly GCF_000690535.1. Classification (NCBI taxonomy): domain Eukaryota; kingdom Metazoa; phylum Chordata; class Aves; order Cariamiformes; family Cariamidae; genus Cariama; species Cariama cristata. The sequence continues at coordinate 12,131 of NW_009604421.1, read as the reverse complement.
GGCAGCTGTTAATAGAACAGCGTGAAGCTGGCAATGAAGTACCCAGGCCTACTCTTTTGCCTGTCCAGAACATGTCAGCTTTCCCAGCTGTTCCTCTGTTTCTGTCCTAAAAAACTCTTGTCGTAACAGGAAAATAAAAATCAAGTAAATTTTTAAAAGGAGTTGTCCAGCTTTTGAATTAAAAAAAAAAAAACAAACAAAAACCAAACAACCAACAAACAAATGGGCCTCATCTTCTGAGAGCTGTTCCTCTGTAATTTCTGCAGATTTCTCTTTGGTGTGACTGCCTAATGCCCTCTCTCTCTTGGGTGAAATCTGTACATCTCAAAGCAAACTACCCATTTCTTCCATGACCACACAGCCCACCTTTCCCTGTGCTTGTCCTCCCTGACTAAAGTGCAGCTCATTCGTCTACCAGACAGCCTGGATTCTTTGGGTCCATCCCCTGCCCTGCTGAAGGATGAGAACAATTCTCGCCCCAAATTCCTGTACACTCTCCAAGTCTACAGCTGGAGGTGCAAGAAGAACTAAATATAACAAAAGTATTGGTTTAAAGAAAAGAGCAGTGTTTGAACTAAAGGGGCTTATCCCCATTTTCAGCTATCACTATTTCTAGAGCTGCTTGATCCACAGCAGGACCTCCTAAATACATTTTGACAGCTAGAAAGCAAAATAGAGGCAACATAAAATATCAGTCAGGAAATGACATGAAAATGCTGTAGTTATCTACAATCAATGTTCTGTTTGAATGCAATGTTCATCTTCATATAATATTTCATATTTATAAAAAAGCTGCTTGTCACTCAAATGAATCCAACCAAGCTACGTTCTTCAGTTTAGTTTGGTTTTTGTTTAGGTGAATAGTAAAACATCTCTCTGAGGTCTGTTTATGTCTAACAGTGACTGGTAAATGCAAGAAAAAATTGCATTTGAAAATGCTTATCAAATCTCAGTGTTTCATGTACCTTGACTTTTCCCTGAATGCAATGTCACTTATTTGTATAAACAATACTGTATGACACAGTATTTCTCTCCTGGGTTTCCCTCTCTTATTAGGATACCAAATATGGTATCCTATGGCCTCCCCGCTAAGTCAAGCACATTTTGAAATTGAACTTTTTTACCTCTTTAGTAAGGAGGATATCTGAGAACACACCGTCCAATGCCAAATCAGAGCAGTGAGGTAATGACTCCTGTCCAATTACCTTTCCTTGCCTTCTTTTTGGTCCAATTTGCTGCTAGTGCTTGCTCAGTGAATTAACAAACTGAATACTGAGATCCACCACTCCACAATCAGCAAAACTTGTTAGTTTGGGTTTTAAAAACATGAATAGGACCTTTGTACTGTGATATTTTAGAAATCAAATGTTCTCAGTATAACAGCAGACCACTGTGGCCACAATACTAATCCACAAAGTGTAAACAAAATCTCACTATTCAGATTGGGCTACAGATGATCTACAATTTTTTATGCTGGTTGAGGACCTAATGCAACAAATCTCACTTGCATGAAACAGAAGAGGCAACTGCTGCCTCAGAAGCATTCTCCTCACCGTTACCTGAAATCTCCAAGAAACACTTCATTTGACATTTCTTGGAAAAATAAATTGGGGCATGAGAACAGAGCAAAAGTAAGGAAAAGACATTCCTCACTTTCTGTGTTCCAGTGTCAGCATAGAATCGAACATCTCAAGTTGGAAGGGACCCATAAGGATCATTGAGTGCAACTCCCTACTTCTCTCAGGACTACCTAAAACTAAACCTTACGACTAAGATCATCGTCCAGACACTTCTTGAGCTCTGACAGGCTTGGTGCTGTGACCACTTCCCTGGGGACCCTGTTTCAGTTACTGACCATCCTCTCAATGAAGAACCTTTTCCTAATGTCCAATCTGAATTGCCCCTGATGCAGCTGCCTTCCATCTCCTCATGTGCTATTGCTGGTCACCAAAGAGAGGAGATCAGCACCTCCCCTTGAGGAAGCTGTAGACTGTGATGAGGTCACCCCTCAGCCTTCTGTGCTCCAAGCTGAACAAACCAAGTGACCCCAGCCACTCCCCATATGTCTTGCCCTCAAAGCCTTTCACCATCTTGGTCACCCTCCTCTGGACACACTCCAATAGTCTGATGTCCTTCTTACATTGAGGGACCTAAGACTGCACACAGGACTCTAGGTGGGGCCGCACCAATGCAGTGCAGAATGGGACAATCCCCTCCCTCGGCTGGCTGGCTGTGCTGTGCTTGATGTACCCTAGGGTACCCTTGGCCCTCTTGGCTGCCAGGGCACACAGAACATGTCTTCCAGCTTTTCACCAGCTGTGTTGCCCTCCTCTGGATGCACTCACACCTTCACACCCTTCTTAAATTGAGGGGCCCAGAACTGCACGCAGCACTCAAGGGGAGACTGCAACATTGCTAAATACAGCAGGACAATCACCTCTTTTAACTGGTTGGTTATCCTGTGTTTGATACACACCAGGTTGGGGTTTGCCTCTGGACTGCCAGGGCTCGCTGCTGACTTGTGTTGGGCCTGCAGTTGATCAGCAACCCCAGATCACTTTCTGCAGGGCTGATCTCCAGCCACTCCTCTCCAAATTTATGCTTGTGCTTGGCGTTACTCTGTCCCTGGTGCAGAATCTGGCACTTGGACTTGTTAAATTTCATGTCATTAATGATTACCTGATGCTGCAATCTATCTAGATTCCTCTGCAAGACCTCTTGTCCCTCAAGAGAGTCAACAGCACCTCCCAGTTGAGTATTGTCAGCAAACTTGCTAGTGGTGCATTCAACTCCTGTATCCAGATCGTTGATAAAAATATTGAAGAGAACTGGCCCTAAAATTAAGCCCCGAGGAACACCACTAATGACCAGTCAACAGTCAGATATGGCACAATTCACTACAACTCTTTGAGTCCTGCCTTCCAGCCGGTTTTCGCTCAGAGCACTGTGTACCTGCTTATCTCACAGGTGGACAACTTGTCCAGGATACTGTGAGGGACACATCAAAAGCCTTATTAAAATAAAAAACCCCACAACCACCACCTTCTTTCATCCACGAAGCAGGTGACCTTATCTTAGAAGGGTATCAAAATAGTTAAACAGGACTTTCCTTTTGTGAACTGTTGACTGTGCGTCATGATTGTGTTGTTCTTTAAATACATTTCAATACCCAGTATGATCTTCATTTTTCCAGCATCTAGGGTTAGACTAACAGATTTGTAGTCACCCAGCATATTGTGGAGTTGTCTAGCAATGTGCTGGACATTTTGTTCAGAAGGATACTGTGAAAAACAGTATTAAACACTTTGCCAAAATCCCCAGAATACACATCTACTGGCTTCCTTTGGTCAACTAGGTGGGTGACCTTGTCATAAAAAGAAATTAGGTTACTTAAGCAGGACTTTCCCCTCATGAAACCATGCTGGCTGTGGCTTATGACTGCATTGTCTCTCAAGTGTTTTTCAATAACTCCCGGGACAACCTTCTCCATAGTTTTACGAGGCACTGAAGTGAGACTGACAGGCCTGTAATTACAAGAGTCTTCCTTCTTGCCCTTTTTGAAAATTGGGACAATATTTGCCAGCTTCCAGTCGGCTAGGACCTCTCCAGACTCCCAAGATCATTGAAAATAATGGAGAGAGGTCCTGCAATGACATCAGCCAGCTCTTTCAGTACCCTTGGTTGAATCCCATCAAACCCTATAGACTAATGTGCATCCAGCTGGAGCAGCAAGTCTCAAAAAAGTTTATGGTCGGCTGGGAGTTTTTCATCCCCTCAGTCATGGTCCTCCAACACAGGGCTCCAGGGGTCCCAGGCCCCATCACTGGTGTTGAAGACAGAGGCGAAGAAGGCATTAAACATCTCTGCTTTGTCTACATCCCTATTTGTGAAGTGATCAATCTCATCAAGCAAGAGATCAACGTTATCTGTGATCCTCCGTTTACTGCTCACATATTTTAAAAAGCCTTTTTTGTTTTTCTTCACAGTGCTGGCCCAGAGTGATGATGCAAGCTGAAATTGTACCTTACAGAAATCTTAACTGGTGTAGTGTCTTGAGAGGACAAGATCTGCATCTGTGAAGGGCAGGGAATCCCATGACTGCCACAGGAGTATTGCTTCAAAGGAAAGAGGAACAGCCCAGAGCGAGGGTCTTCCACAGTGTCTTGAGGGATGGTCCCCAGATTCATCCTGACCGTCTCCACAACTACAAATTATGCCTTTAAAACTCCCGGAAGTCACTGGAATACCCAGGCATTGGCACAAAAAGCAGTTTAATTCCCATGATTTTATGATTTTTGAACACCTATATTTCCTTAACATAGAAATGCTGCATTTGCTTATATTCAGGATCAGAGTACCCTGATCAGTAATGATTACTCCTTAAATTGAGCTTAAGAAGTTTTCTCTAAAATTAACTGCCTTTAGTGCCCCATACCAAATATTACAGTGCTGCAATTTATGATACAGTTCCCACAGCTTAAATCTGATGAGAAAAAAAGAAGGAAAAAAGCAGAGGTGTGAGTTATGTAACTTTCTTTTCCAGAATCTGAAATATTCATTTTGCTCATAACTAAATGGCAAACAGAAATGCATTAAATAGTGAAAAAATATGAGAAAAAATAAAATCATGAAAAAATAAGTTTATTTTTAACATTAACCTTCTCTGTATTTTGTAGCCTATTTTGCAAATTTGTAAAAGACATGCATCACTGAAATGAAACCTTTGCATGTAATGAATACCATTACATAGATAAAAAATAATTTAATACATTAAGGCTGCAATAATGAAGGGGAAGGTTTCACACAAGATTCCAGGTTTACCTAAAGTAACAACTCCATTGTTTTACCTATAATTACTATTAAATTGACTTTTAGTGACAGCATAATTGATATCCACAAAAAAAGGGCATTTTTCCACTGACTCATTTTAGAAATAATTTGTACTTATCTCTCAGATGCATTTGTGTTTATATTGCATAGTTTCTAAAATGTTCTTCATTTCATCATCAACTTCACATAGCAACTTAAATAAGAAAATTTATATTTATAAAATGATCTGTTCTTTTTTAAGTTGGACTAAGTAAAGATAGGTAACATTTTTATTTTTTTTAAAAAAGTGCTACTTCAGTATAAACAATCCTCCCTGAAATTGGTCTGTGTTGCCACTCACAAAAAATCACCTGGATTCCTATGAAATCTAGGATTTGTACAATCGCTATTCCTATTGACACAGGTGGTACACCAGACCAGATTACCAAGAGCATCAGAGTGCTGCCGAGTCATGGCATTCTACCTCCATCAGTTGTGACAGTACTGACTCCAGTAACCACCAAGTTTCTCCAACTGCAGCAACCCCACAACTGATATTCTGCTTGCTTGGAGTCCAATGTGTGCCTTGCAGACTTAATTATCCACTCTTCACCTTGGCCTGGCCTCAACCTGAGCCACTGCCAGTCTCTTATCTTCAGAATTCCTGCATAAATACGGACAGGATTTGTAAAAGTACTGCAGTCTTTGCATACCAGTTTCACTTCTCTCAATCTGCCAGAGCTCTAGGGTTTTCTGCCATGTCATGTTTTGCTTGCACCTCTGCAGCTAGCATAATAGCAGTTTAAAAGCATAAGGTTGGCAAATCTCCTATCATGTACACTGGCTAATTTGATAGAAGTATGATTGTTTGCCTGCTCCTGATTGAGATGTATTTGCATTGCCAGATCTTACTGTGTGAAGATCACTTGTTAATTCTTGTGAAACCATGGCTTAGATCTCAAAATCTTGAGTTAGCAAATATTGTGAATACTAGGGAGAACACGGCATATTCATTCTCCTACTGGAAATTTTTTAGCCAAACCAGAAGGATTTTGAATAAAATCTTTTTAACAAAAACAAAGGTGGACCAATAATGACATAGAAGGATGTGGCTGACTGACAACAAAAACTGTGTCTTGCTTCTCATAAAAACAGCATCTGAAAATCTCAATTGTGAAAAATATTTTTAAAAAAAGAGATCTAAAATAAATTCTCAGTGTCTTCTCCTGAAATAATATGAAATTCCAGTAAACATAGTTTTTTTTAAGCATTGTTTGCTTCATTGTTCAGAAATTATGGCCTTAAAAACACAAGGAAGAGATACAGGAAAGTGCAGAGTGATATCTGGTAGAACTGTACCTACCTGCAGGGAAAGTTCTTCTGACTGAAAATGCTGAATTGAGACAGTGAAAGCATGTGAAGGAGAATGGAATAAGCAGAGGAATATGTCTTCAGTTCTGTGCTGTATAGAATTTTTTTTGCTATAAGTGAGCAGAAAGAAAATAGAAGGAAATTAAGTCATGCAGTGTCCAGGATGATTGTGATTATCTTGCCTTTCTAATGGGAATTTCTTCAAGAAGAGGAAATTTCAAGTCTAAGCAGAGCTCTGAATAAATATTATTCAATGAGGACACACAAATATAGCAGGAAGGAAAGTAAAGGTCGGCAGTCTCTTGTCTAGAAGCACTTGAAATGATGACAGCCCTGTCAGAGGCATCATATGCATTTATTTTCTAGAATAAGGCAGCAGATGATTAAGAAGATGCTTGAAAGGAAGACAACCTCACATAGTTCTCTCTGTACTACATTAGAAAATAATCACTTAATTGCTGAATTTATTACCAAGAGCCTGCAGCCATTTTCTGTCCTGAATATAACATGGATTTTTCAGTTTCTCCCACCTGTGCATCAAGTCCCTGTTACAAGCACCTACCACTTCTGTGGTTGCTCACTGTGTCAGAAACACCACTGAGCTGCTTTGTCTCCAATCCCTCATGCACGTGTCATGAGCACAGACCTTAGTTTAATACAGGAAATGGCCCTGGCACACAATGCAAAGATCAGTAAGTGATTACAGAACATGGTCAACAACTCTGCTCTTCTGCCAGTCTTCTGCCAGTCCCTGACAGATGTTACAGATAACATCAACTTAGTTACAATACTGTCCATTTTAATAACACCTCATATTTTTTACTCTCACCTAATGCCACAGGCAGAAGAAACATTTCTGTTCTTGGCTACATATGCTGTTCAGTCTAAATGGGAAGCCACTCATGCGAGCACTGCTTCCCAACCTATTGCTAAGTGCCTTCTCTCTCAGATGAGCCTACACTGGTAAGGAAAGTGACAGACATCACTTAAGAATCTAAAGAAGACAAAATATTTTCCAGTTTTGTTAACTTTTCCATTAATTGTTTCTTTTCCACAAATCTTAACTATTTTCCAAAGACATTAAATATGGGAGAACAAAGGTTGCACTGCTGGTCGAGTTGTCTAAAATGGGGCAACAAAAGTTGCACTGCTGGTGAAGGTTTCTGTCATCAAAATACACTTTCTCATGCAGAATTCATGCTGGAAAAAATATTGACCTTAAAATCAAATGAACGCACCAAATATGCCACAAATGGTATAACGGATTTTCCCACTCTTCTTCATCAAACACTCTTACTGATACGCAGGCAGTCTCACACAGATTTCACAGTCAGTTTTGGATCAGACTAGGTAGAATTCCTCAGCATATGAACCTTCAGGCTTTACAATACACAAAGTTGTACTTCTGAAATAAATATAAGCATAACTGCCCAATTCTCACATTTGTACATTTACTAAGACCTAACGTTTCCATTTATTGGCATATTCCATGAAACGTCCTTTTTGATACTAAGCTTATGCTCACTTCCAGGCAACCCACTAAATGCATCTTTTCCCTTCCTCAGCACAGCATTCATAATGTTCAAAATGTTCTTTCACAGCAAGTCTTACTCTGTTACCTGTGGCAATTGACTAGATTTAGACCACCGTTTATTCATGCAGGGGTTTTTTGCCATAGAAAGAACTTGTCTTCTTCAAATACCCACAAAACCAGGCCACTATTCGCTTCTACTCTTACATAGGTAAATTCAAAATACTAAGGTGGGAGATAGAGTCACCTTACTACAATATCAGACAGTATTTAAATATTAAAGAAAGGTAACTGAACATTGAACACATGTATGTCACTTAAGCATGGAGCAGTCATCTTCCAGAACAGTGTGACCTGTCAGGTAATACTGATACCTAACCTACTGCCTCATAATTTGTCCAACATACCTCTAGAATCCCAGAGCTCATTTCAAAACTCTGTTTGGTGAGTGAGAGAGATGGACAGTCAGTCTTCATCACAAAGCTCTTGCTCACGGAAGCAGCTGACTATCAACACCCCTGAGACTGCTCACTTAAGAAGGAGTACATAGGGCCTGTCTGTCCAAATTTCAGTCTCTAAGATACAGAAGTCTGCATGTGAACCAGTTGTCAAACCTTCTTTTGTATCCAGCATAAAGTAAATGGCACTTTTATGGCATACTTCATCCTACAGCAATGTCCACAGTAAGTCAGGTTACTCTTGAAGAACCTGTTTTTCTATATCAACTGTAAAGTGAGTTGAGACAGTAAGTAAGAACATGAGAATGGCTTTCCTTCATAGATCAAAGTCGATCTATAATAGTGTTGCTCTCACAGTAACCAATACTGGATTTAACCATAGAGAACAGCCCAGGGAAACAGTGTTGGCTGTTAGAAAAAGTCTGTTTTCATCATAGGATGAAGTATGATTTTAAGGACATAAATTAGACCTGGCAGTCCGGACAGATCTTCTCTAGTCCTAATGCCTTCATCTTCTAGTGACAACATACATGCCTACATCTTTTGACAGATTCATTTCACAATGGCCTAATGAAATAATAAGCCCTAACAAGTTGGTTTTTGTCTAATATTCCATGTTGTTCATATCTAATATACCATATCCAGCTTTGTTGTTTATTGTCTGGTACACAGAACAGCTCAGAGAGTTAGAAAATTGTATCTTACCTTCTAAACAAAATAAGTTAACAACCTTAAATACACAAGAAAATGTTTTAGTCAAAATTGCATATTCTGAGGCCAGTGTGAGGTAAAAAAACAGCTGATGAAATACACTATCCTAGAAAGATACAGGCATTGTATCACATATGACATGGGATCATGAACAACTACATTAAATGATACTATATGGCATAAAACATGCAAAAGGCATTTGCATGCAAATGTAACATGTTCCAACTCCAGGTTTCTAACCTGTTGTCTTGCCTAATAGGCAAAATACTTAAGTAGCTTGTTTAGAGCTTCATTTACAAAGTTAATTGGAATTATTTACTCAACGAAAAAAAAAGGACTGTTGCGCATAAAATTAAAGACCAGTCTTGAAAAAGCAAAGATCATCTTTTATTATCCTTACTTTACAAACTGGATAGTATAAAAAACTGATTAGAAATAATCTTACTATTTTAAATGGAAAGATTTTACAAATTAAAGGGAAGAAAAAATTCTTCTGATCTGAAGATTATAAACACAACTGCTCTTGTTTTAGTTGTCATTAACCTTTATTTAATTTCCTCAGTGGATAGTACAGGAAGCACTAGTGGTCTGTGTTGCTTTTTCAAACACTGTCAGATGGACTTAGACCATAACTATCTGAAAAATGCAATCCAGATAGCATTAGCAACAGTTACACTAATGGCCAAATGTAGAAAAACTGGTATCACTTTATCATCTCTACTGAAACAGCTGAGGCAGAGTAGGATGGGAGGAAGCAATACTAGGAAGAAAACACTTTATTAAACGCTACAATATAGACAACATAAAACATTTTTTAAGGAAATTCTAGGAAATACCTTATCTTAATTGCTGGAAAACATGGTTCATGTGGGAGATGAAGAAGAGAAGACTAAAAATTTAACAATTTGTATGTGTGTGTACATGTGTGTGTGTCAGTGTGAAAGCTAAAATTTTAACAATTTATGTGTGTGTGTGTGTGAGTGTCTTTATTCCACTGGACATTTCAAGGCAGCATTGCTCAGGCAGACATAGAATTCCTGATGATGATGTGCCCATAGTATTCAACACACATTCAGATAATGTTCTGGTCAGGACATTCACCCTCTGATGGACATCTCAGAAGTTTCTGTGAATAAAGTAAAAAGATCTATTAAAAAGGTCCCACTTCTGTCACTCTGTTACCCACTGATGACTAACTGTTTTGAAAATAATACCTTTTTTTTTAATTTGGAAACAAAAAAGGGACAAAGATTCTCAGTATTAGTTATGAGAACACAATTAGGCCCTAGCACTACTCATTTCTATTTTATTTATGCTGAGTTCGTATGATCTTAGCATAAATTATACTATGTTAGTCTTAGAAGAGAGCTCTTTATAAGATACAATAGTTTTATTCTGTGCTGCCAAATGCAGTTTTTAGAAGACGTTGTTCACTTGCAGGTTGCCAAGTTTTTTCCATTAAATGCTCCCTCCAGACAAGTAATGGGTTTGCAAGCTTGTACTGAGCAGTTCGATATGAAATTCAGTGAAACTAGTGCATTTGAAAAATCCACAACAAAAAATCTGTACTTTTTCTTAAAGGTGGTATTAAATGAAAACCTAATCTAACTAAATTTGGACTTGTAATGCAAAGAAAGAGTGAGAGGTGATGCTATTCTTTTAAAATACACCCCACCCCACCCACCCCCCCGCCCTTCATCTTTGCCCATCTTTACTTCTTGCAGCCTAGTTTAATAGGTGCCTTCTTTCTGAAATACCCAAACAGCTTGACTGTCTGCCTTTTTCCATTCTCTTAGCAGTGATCACTTATTATTTAAAACACCAAGACACCTTGCTGGACATTGCAGAGTGTGAACACCTCTACTTTCACAGATATCCAAAAGGCTTTGCGGGACAAGAAACAAGGTCCATTGTTGCCTTTTTGAAGGACACCAGCCAGAAGTCAGCTCATATCTCAGGTGCTCACTGAACGGCCATCAGTAACCTCTAATCACTCCACAGTCTCTTAGCTGTCAAACCATCCTTATGTGGCCAAGGACTGCTGTAATCTCCAGAAGTAATTAAGCATGATGCAAAAAGGCTAATGGGCCTACAGAGGCAACCCTGAGATTTCATTTCACAAGTTCATCTGCTGCCCACATGCAAGCTAAGGAACAAACAAGATAAACTTCGCAGCATTTGAACAATGTTAAGAGAGACAGGTGACAGCACAAGGCAGGGAGCATTGCTCTGAAAAATATAAGGTTTTTCAGCCACACATTATGCTGTTTGACTCCAGCCCACCTTACTGCTAAGTGATGCAGAGACCATCTGTAAATCAGGAAGGTACGATACTCTTCATCATTTGCACAATGCATATAATTAAGAGAAACAGCTGACATTAACACTTATTACAATTCCTTTCTCACATACATTGCAACTACAATTCAACTCTATTAACTAAAGAACTCAAGACTTAAAAGGCCACAGTAATAGAGAACTTAGAAGGGGTAAAAATTGCTTAAGGAATAGTATCATTTATAAACTTTTGGCAAGTGGTTTAGCATAAGATTTCTGTGCCTGAAGAAACAGTATTGGATTATAATAAACATCTCTGAGAACTTCAAGATCGTATTCAAAGGCAAATTTTAAGGGAGAACAATTAACATTCATCAGGTTTTAACTGTAGAAAAAAGTGTCCAGCAAAGTTAGTCAAAACTAAAAGTTGTGACAATTAAAGTTTTAGAGTTCTTAGAGATACTTCATTTCTGACTGTAACTGAAGACCTGGACTCTCCATTCACATAATCATGTGTAAGATTAATCTTTCTATCAAAACCAAAACAAAACACTACAGAAAACAGCAAGGGTCAGATATAGCAATTTGAGTACGCATCTGTTACCAGAGAAGTGTAAAAGAGCACAACTATGTCGGGCTGAGGGTTGCACAGCAGAAGTCATCTGCCATCCTCATGCTGTTATTCCCACAGTCAGGCTTCTGGCACTTTGGTGAGAGCTCATGAAGTGGTTCTATGCAAGAAGACTGTTATGGTCCTCTCCTCTGCCACGCTAGGCCCTTCAAGCACCCCAGATTTCACCTGTGCCTCAAACAGGAGGAGGAAATTCTGTTAATAACTCTTCCTTTTCCATTTTGCCAAGCTACAATCAAAAAACCCTTTGGAACTAGACCACTCAAAAGGATCCTTGTCCTTCCTGGTTTTACCAGTAACCTCTTTCAGGTTCCTACTGTCACTGTTTAAGGCTGGGCCGGCT
>NW_009604420.1:0-843 GCF_000690535.1 Cariama cristata | reverse complement strand
TCCCCCACAATCTCACCCCATTTGTTGGGTAGTTCTTTTTATAGTGGCCAGGTTTTCCGCAACAAAAACAAGTATATGATGGTGGAGGGGGGACCCAAGGCTTTCTTCATGTAACTGAAAGTTTCTGGGGAAAAAAATAAAAAGGTATGCATGTGTCTCTCTTGGTAAAACAAACATCTCTACAATTTTCCCATAATCCTCAAACAACAGATTTGACATCATCAACACTTACTTGATAGGATCATATTCACGTTAATGATAATGCTGCCTGCCCCGTAATTACAAATGCTGGTCAAGTTGGTTGCATTGGCAGTCTGTTCAACAGGTAATTCATTATTTGACACACACATTAGAAACACATTGAGGCCCACACAGCCAGGGACACCACCACTCACCCAGTCCTGTAAAGAGCAGCACAATGCTAGCTGAGGTTGCATGAAAACAGCTGCTTACACACAACAGAGCTGTCCTAAAGATGTTCCAGGCAGTCTTTACGCCATTACATGATCATAGAATCATAGAATCATAGAATCATTATGGTTGAAAGAGACCTCAAAGATCATCAAGTCCAACTGTATACCTGATGCCACCATGCCCGCTAAACTGACTAAACCATATCTTGAAGCACCACATCTAAACGTTTTTTGAATACCTCCAGGGATGATGACTCCACCACCTCTCTGGGGAGCCCGTTCCAATGCCTAACAACTCTAAGAGTGAAGAGGTTCTTTCTAATGTCGAGCCTGAATGATGTTTATGTGCCTCTTAACCTACTTGAAAAGAGCATTCTTGGGCACTCAAAACTTTAGGCTTCCTTTGTACCTCACCTAAAGACATGTGTAA
>NW_009604419.1:391-1145 GCF_000690535.1 Cariama cristata | reverse complement strand
TGCTGGCCCAGCCTTAAACGGTGACACCAAGGGACTCTCTTAACCAGTGTCCTGAGCAGGCCAAAGTCCACCCGCTGGAAGGTAGTCCTGACTTCACCAAGGATTGAAAACTTTACCATTTCATGGTCGCTATGCCCAAGGTGGCCTCCGACCACCACATCTCCCACCAGACCTTCTACCAGCAGGGCACCTCCCCTAGTAGGCTCACTTACCAGTTGCATGAGGAAGTTCTCTTCCACACACTCCAGCAACCTCTTGGACTGTTTCCTTTCTGCTGTGTTGTATTTCCAGCAGATATCTGGTAAGTTGAAGTCCCCAACGAGAACAAGGGGCAGCGAGTATGAGACTTCTGCGAGCTGCCTGTAGAGCACTTCATCTGCCTCTTTGTCCTGGCTGGGTCTGTAACAGACTCCCATCAGGATATCTGCCTTATTGGCCTTCCCCTGATCTTTATCCATAATCACTCAACATTATCATCACCATCACTGAATTCTAGACAATTGAAAAACTCTCTAACATATAAAGCCACTCCACCGCCTCTTTCCTTGCCTATGCCTTCTGAAGAGCTTATAGCCATTCATTGCAGCACTCCAGTCATGAGACTTATCCTACCATGTTTCCATGATGGCGACTATGTCATAGTTTTCCTGCTGCACAACGGCTTCCAGCTCTTCCTGTTTGTTGCCCATGCTGCGTGCATTGGTGTAGATGCACTTTAGCTGGGCTACCGTCCTCCACTCTAAGGCTGACCTGC
>NW_009604419.1:0-257 GCF_000690535.1 Cariama cristata | reverse complement strand
CATCAGCAGGCCGGGTGCCATGTAAACCTCCCCATGATCAAAAAAGCCAAAATTCCACCGATGGCACCAGTCTCTGAGCCACGTGTTAATCAGATGGGTTTTCCCGTTTCTTCTAGTATTCTTCCCCGCTACTGAAGGGATTGAGGAAAACACTACCTGTGCTCCTGATCCTTCAACCAATTGTCCCAGTGCCCTGAAGTCCTTTTTGATCATCCTTAGACTACTCTGCACAACCTCATCGCTGCCAACCTGAAAGA